>NC_091198.1:26015839-26315839 GCF_040958095.1 Procambarus clarkii
TAGAGTGGGTCAGTGGACCTGTCCCTCGAGGCACGCAAGATGGCCGCGGGTTAGAGTGGGTCAGTGGACCTGTCCCTCGGGGCACGCAAGATGGCCGCGGGTTAGAGTGGGTCAGTGGACCTGTCCCTCGGGGCACGCAAGATGGCCGCGGGTTATTGTCAAACACAGGCAGCCATCTTAAGCTCAAGGTCGTCTGGGTGAATGGCGGTCCGGAAATGTTATAGTCAGCGAATTCTTGGGACATTCCCAGTAGGTTGACCCAGGAAGGGCGTGGCATATTCCTGTCTTTTGAGAGGTTAAGTGGAATCAGAAAGAATTTCACTAACAAGCAGGAAGGAAGAAATGTGGAGGTAGAGTTAATATCATGTGACACCAGGTGAAGAAATTGTTTGCAGTAATGTCAACCTTAAAGTAGCCACGTGCGTAGGCACTCATGGGAAGTGGTATACCATCATTGTCAAGTGTCCGATGACACTAGAGAAGGAGGAGACAGTCGTCTGTGGTGTCAGACGGGTCTTCGCTGCAAGGAATAACTCTGTGGAACGTTATGTCACTCGGGATGATATTCCAAGTGTCAGGTGTCAGACGACACCGGACCAACTGACAGCTGCTAATATTGCAGGAGTGTAAGGTGTTAGCAAGAGAGGAGCGCTGATTGTGTGATACAGTGCTTGGGTTTGCTTGCAGTTCTGTCAAGAGGAGAGAGAGAAGGTGATGGTCGATTTTACCAGTCACCTGGGGACACGAGGTGTCACCTTTCACAAGGAGTTCATTGTTGAATCCAGGAAGAAATAAAGATTGACACCTTTATTTCTGACGGGTTTGACAGCAAGCTGTCACTTAGACAGCAACAAGTCAGGTGTACCTTTATTGAGGATTTTTTCTTATGTAGTTTGATTGGTTGTGTGAGTCATGTGTCGGGTGACAGTCCTTAACCTTCCTTGACCTGTCACTAGTGAGAGTGACAGGTGACTGTGTTGTGTGTGTGCACAAGTGATTTATAAACACATTGAGATTAGACTGTCATCGTAGATTGCAGTGTATTGTATTGATTGAATTAATATTCGTGTGATACTGTGGTTTTATATCTTTACAAAGATCAAGTAAGTGGAATATATCATTGAGTGTTGATTGATTACTCATTGGATTATTTTGTCCGTGTGACAAGTTATTCTCATTGGTGTATTGCATTGTGGTGTAGTGTGATACACCTTGTTAGTGGTCTGTCTGGGGACACGAGATACTTATTCCCTAATGTTAATTATTTAAGCCATTTAACGTATTTGTTGAAGTCAGAACTGTATTAGTAAAGTCATTGTTGTCATTGATTGCTAGCTGTCAGTTTGTCATAGTATTGAGTTGTTGATTGTTTGTTTCACCTGAAGTGATAAACAATAGTTTAACGTATTGAAGTAATTTATAATTGTCAGTGTGACAGTGTATTAACGTAACTCTTTTATTGACCACTGTGGAGCGGTGAGTCATTAACGTAACTCTTTGATTGATCACTGTGGAGCGGTGAGTCATTAACGTAACTCTTTGATTGATCACTGTGGAGCGGTGAGTCATTAACGTAACTCTTTGATTGACCACTGTGGAGCGGTGAGTCATTAACGTAACTCTTTGATTGATCACTGTGGAGCGGTGAGTCATTAACGTAACTCTTTGATTGATCACTGTGGAGCGGTGAGTCATTAACGTAACTCTTTGATTGACCACTGTGGAGCGGTGAGTCATTAACGTAACTCTTTGATTGACCACTGTGGGGCGGTGAGTCATTAACGTAACTCTTTGATTGACCACTGTGGGGCGGTGAGTCATTAACGTAACTCTTTGATTGACCACTGTGGGGCGGTGAGTCATTAACGTAACTCTTTGATTGACCACTGTGGGGCGGTGAGTCATTAACGTAACTCTTTGATTGACCACTGTGGAGCGGTGAGTCATTAACGTAACTCTTTGATTGACCACTGTGGGGCGGTGAGTCATTAACGTAACTCTTTGATTGACCACTGTGGGGCGGTGAGTCATTAACGTAACTCTTTGATTGACCACTGTGGAGCGGTGAGTCATTAACGTAACTCTTTGACCACTGTGGGGCGGTGAGTCATTAACGTAACTCTTTGATTGACCACTGTGGGCAGTGTGTCAATAACATAAATGGTCTTAATTGTCAATTATCTTTGAGTGCCGTCCAAGTGACGTGCGCTAACGTAATTGATTGAATGTTTAGGAGACATTGATTATTGAAGCAACTGCAGTAGTTGTTGTTGTCCTTGTGACATTATTGTGCCATTTCATGTTATTTTTTGGTGTTGATTGGGCAAGAGTGTACACGAGCTGTTTCAGGTAAGTTCATTGTTGTTGATGACCTGTCCAGTGGGTCGAGGCCTTGTGTCTCTATACACCTCTCAAGTTTTTTTATTGATATAAAAAGCCAAAGTACAAATCACAGAACAAGGAGATAACAGAAAGATTAAGACAAATTCGGTAGAAGACATAACACATGGCACAGAAAATAGACAAAATATATCATGTAAAAGGCAAAAGGAACATCAACAAAACATGAACATAAAGACAAATTCGTCTATAACTGAAAGGGGCGGAAAGCAAAATACAAACCCGGGCACCCCAACCCTCACACCGAGGAGCACAATAATACACAACAGACATGCGCCATAGACACAGGAACAATAAGGACTCACACCATAAGTAACATAAAAAGGCATAAATAATAAATTTGGTACAGAGCAAAAGAAGAGGCCCACGCAGGAGCCAGGAAAGAAACACACTCACACACATCCACACCAAACCACCTCGAAGGGAAACAAGGACCAAGTGCAAAACAACATATAAATACAAACACTCGTGCAAATAGCAAACACCATGAAACAGACATAAAATACATACAAAGGGACACAGGAAAGCACACAATACACAAGCAAAGAAACCCACAAACAGCATGGGACAGAAAATGCATAAAATACACAACAAATAAATGACATAAGGACAATAACAAAAAACGTACAAGAAAAAATACACAAAAATTACAACAAATGTACAAAAAACCAACCACCCATAAAACAAAAAAGGGGAGTAAATAAATACACAAGCACGGGCAGTCCGACCCCGCACACAAAGGTGCAGAACTGGACACAAATAATGGCACCAACAACCAAGTAACATGAAACCCAAAAACTACATATGAGAACATAAATAACATATGAGAACATAAATAACATATGAGAACATAAATAACATATGAGAACATAAATAACATAAAATATGTACAAAGAATAAGCAATTACAAGGACAAGGAAATAATCACACGCACACACAACCCAAGCAACATTCACGACCACATCACCCCACACCAATACACTTGATTAATCTTTGTATGTAGATAGAAGCTGCCTCGTATGGGCCAATAAGCCTTCTGCAGTTACCTCTATTCTTATGTTTCACCCCACTTGTATCCCTTATGTATCCCCCCCATGTTTTCACTTTTATTGTCTTATCACCTGACCCAGTGTGGGAATAAAATCAACCAGCCCTGTAAAATCTCTTCACTTGCGAATGAACCATGGAGGTTCGAAACGTTGTGCAAATTGTATAAATAAGTGTAATACATTCTATAGTAATTCACTTCTTTTCTTCACCTTAACATTACGAAAATTAGTTTTGGAGAACTCCTATTTCAGCTAAGCCCTGATGCTAAGAAAATAGTTAGAGGGATAGAAGCCCTAAACCAGAAAATAATAAATACAGAATATGCGGTCATATTCAATGAATAATGTTTGAAAGAAAACCTGCTGCAGTATATACCAATATATATATATATATATATATATATATATATATATATATATATATATATATATATATATATATATATATATATATATATATATATATATATATATACATGTATATATTACCCATGTATATATATATATATACATGGGTAAGTACTAATAGGTAAGTATTGATAGGGTAAGTACTGATAGTTAAGTACTGATAGGGTAAGTACTGATAGGGTAAGTACTGATAGGGTAAGTACTGATAGGTAAGTACTGATATGGTAAGTACTGATAGGTAAGTACTGATAGGGAAAGTACTGATAGGTAAGTACTGATAGTTAAGTACTGATAGGGTAAGTACTGATAGGGTAAGTACTGATAGGGTAAGTACTGATAGGTAAGTACTGATAGGTAAGTACTGATAGGTAAGTACTGATATGGTAAGTACTGATAGTTAAGTACTGATAGGTAAGTACTGACAGGGTAAGTACTGATAGGTAAGTACTGATAGGGTAAGTTCTGATAGGAAAGTACTGATAGGGTAAGTACTGATAGGTAAGTACTGATAGGGTAAGTACTGATAGGGTAAGTACTGATGGGGTAAGTACTGATAGGTAAGTAGTGATAAGGTAAATACTAATAGGGTAAGTACTAATTGGTAAGTATTGATAGGGTAAGTACTGATAGAACATAAGAACAAAGGCAACTGCAGAAGACCTGTTGGCCTATACGAGGCAGCTCCTATTTATAACCACCCAATCCCACTCATATACATGTCCAACCCGCGCTTGAAACAATCGAGGGACCCCACCTCCACAATATTACACGGCAATTGGTTCCACAAATCAACAACCCTGTTACTGAACCAGTATTTACCCAAGTCTTTCCTAAATCTAAACTTATCCAATTTATACCCATTGTTTCGTGTTCTGTCTTGTGTTGATACTTTTAATACCCTATTAATATCCCCTTTGTTATGTCCATTCACCTACTTGTAAACCTCTATCATGTCACCCCTAACTCTTCGCCTTTCCAGTGAATGCAACTTAAGCTTTGTTAATCTTTCTTCATATGAAAGATTTCTAATTTGGGGAATTAACTTAGTCATCCTACGCTGGATACGTTCAAGTGAATTTATATCCATTCTATAATATGGCGACCAAAACTGAACTGCATAATCTAAATGGGGCCTAACTAGAGCAAGATATAGCTTGAGAACCACACCAGGTGCCTTGTTACTAACGCTGCGATTAATAAATCCAAGTGTCCGATTTGCCTTATTACGAACATTTATGCATTGATCCTTTTGTTTTAAATTCTTACTAATCATAACTCCCAGATCCCTTTCGCAATTCGACTTCGCAATCTCAACACCATCTAGCTCGTATCTTGTAACCCTATCATCATTACCTAACCTCAGAACTTTACATTTATCAGCAATAAACTGCATCTGCCAATCCTTCGACCATTTCAAAACCCTATCTAGATCAACTTGAAATGATAGTGAGTCCTCCTCCGAATTAATTTCCCTACCGATTTTCGTATCATCGGCAAATTTGCAAATGTTGCTACTCAAACCTGAATCTAAATCATTTATGTATATTATAAACAACAGAGGTCCCAGGACAGAGCCCTGAGGCACCCCACTTACAACATTTTCCCACTCTGACTTGACTCCATTTATACTAACTCTCTGTTTCCTTTGGTATAGCCATGCGCTAATCCAGCTTAATATAACACCCCCAATACCATGAGCTTCTATTTTTTTAATTAGTCTTTCATGTGGCACTGTATCAAAAGCTTTGCTAAAGTCAAGGTACACAACATCGCAATCCTTACCACTATCAACTGCCTCAACAATGCTAGAATAAAAAGATAACAAATTTGTTAAACATGAACGGCCATTAAATAGGTAATTACTGATTGGGTAAGTACTGGTAGGTAAGTTAAGGTTGGCATGTATTGATAGGGGTAAGTACTTATAGGTAAGTACTCATAGGATAAGTACGGATAGGTAGGCACGTGTATATATGTAATAATAGGGCAAGTACTGATAGGTAAATACTAGTAGGCACGTACTGACAGGGAAAGTACCGATAGGTAGGTGTTGACAGGGAAGTACTGATAGGGTAAGTACTGACAGGTAAGTACTGATAAGTAGGTACTGATAAGGTAGGTACTGATAGGTAAGTACTGATATGGTAAGTACTGATAGGTAAGTACTGATAGGTAAGTACTGATAGGGTAAGTTCTGATATGTAAGTACTGATAGGGAAAGTACTGATAGGTAAGTACTGATAGGGTATATACTGATAGGTAGGTACTGATAGGTAAGTACTGATAGGGTAAGTTCTGATAGGTGAGTACTGATAGGGTATATACTGATAGTGTAAGTACTGATAGGTAAGTACTGATAGGGTACGTACTGATAGGGTAAGTACTCAGAGGTAAGTACTGATAGGGTAAGTACCGATAGGTAAATACTGATAGTTTAAGTACTGATAGGTAAGTATTGATAGGATAAGTACTGATCGGGGAAGTACTGATAGGTAAGTACTGATAGGGTAATTCCTGATCGCGTAAGTACAGATAGGGTAAGTACTGATTGGGTAAGTACTGATAGGTAAGTACTGATAGGGGTAAGTTCTGATACGGTAAGTACTGATAGGGGTAAGTTCTGATACGGTAAGTGCTGATAGGTAGACCCCCAGGGTAAGGCTGAAGAACTAATTCGCAAGTGGAGTGATGCAGCATCATCCTCCTCCCTTCCTACAAAAATCAGCAGGGAACAGCTCCTGCGACATGATGACAGAAGAATTAGGATAACAAGAGCACTGTCTAGTGATGACGAATATGGGGAACCAATCACAGCTCAGGAAGTAAGGGGCGCTATGAAAAAGGGTAAATACAGCACCTGGTGAAGATGGCGTCACCTACGACATACTCAATGCACTGTGTGAAGTGTCTGGGAATCCACTACTCCACCTGTTTAACAAGTCGTTCCTAAGTGGAGTGTTGCCCACACAATGGAAACACGCAATAATTGTTCCCATACCGAAGCCTAATGACCCTGGCAATTACAGACCTATCAGTCTCGTGTCATGCACTTGCAAGATGCTTGAAAGGATCATCCTAAACCGACTGTTGCACAAAATAGGCAGGTTAAGGGAGGGGATCAGTGGATTTGTTAAGGGACGGAGCACAGCAAATTGTATAGTTAATTACACGGCTAGGTACTCTGTATTTGTTGACATCAAAGGAGCCTTCGACAAAGCACAGGGGATTGCGATCCTAGACGAGCTTGCATGCATGGGTGTCAAGGGGAGACTCATGAAATGGGTTGAAGACTACCTCACAGGAAGGAAAGCCAAGGTTTGCTTCAATGGAGCAGTCTCCAGAACAATGAATATGGAACAAGGGACCCCCCAAGGCGGAGTCTTAAGCCCTACACTATTCAATGTACTTATGAACGCTATTGCAAATATTGATTTTCCGGAAGGAACACAATAAGTGGGATATGCAGATGATGTCCTAATACAAGCTCCCACCTTGTGAAAAATTGTACAGTCCATTGAACTCCTTGGAAGGAAGTGTATTGAGCTCGGTTTCACTCTCTCTACAAACAAGACGAAGGCATACTCCCATCACAAGCGGAGAGCAAATGAAGAACTGCAAATTAATGGTGTAACACTTGAATGGGTTGACCACTATCGGTATCTTGGCGTCACTGTCAGCTCTAACAAGGGGAAGAAAGAGGAGCTCAATCAACTCATAGGAACATGCAAAAGTCGACTCAGGGCTGATAGGTAGGTGTTGCTTTCATAGCTTTCAGGGCACTGAAAGCTATGACCTGGAATGGACATGGAGCCTCTATTGCCGTGCTTAAAATGATGTACACAGAATATGTGCGCTCCGTCATAGACTATGCCGCACCAGTTCTGTGCACCTACTCCCAAAGCGATATGAAAAGGCTTGAAAGCAATCAAAATGAAGCCATGACAATCATTCTTAGAGTTCCAAGAACTGCCAAAACGTCTAATCTACGAGAGGAGTTGTCCCTTCCCAGTGTTAAAAGTAGAATTCAGGAGCTGAATGCTAAGCTTGCAATTAGGATAGCCAGAGATCCCCATTACAATGATATTGCTAAGAAAAAACTGAGCTCTGTGCTACTTTCAGGGGGAAACAGGAGAAGCAAAAAATGGCATCACAGATCAGTCTGCTACTTCGAAGAGCTTCACCTGCTTGAGCAAGCCCGTGAGCTCCTGCCTGTAGAGAGGTTACCTCCCTGGGAGGATGACTCATGCAAGATCATCATCAATGAAATGGCAATGAAAAAATCCAACATGTTACCACAAGAAATGAGGCACAAGTATCTCGAGGAAATTTATAAAGAAGCCGGAGATGAACTAGATCAAATCTACACTGACGGGTCATCTAATCCAGTCAATAACAGGGCTGGTGCAGCATACACGGTAATCAAGGACAATACTTTCCAACGCAGAAATGAAGAAAAAGCACGTATTGAGAACTAAGCCTCTTCAACGCAAGCAGAGCTAACTGCCATTGTTATGGCGCTAAGGTTTCTTAAACGGAGCACTAATGGTGCAGTGATTTGCACCGATTCAAAAGCAGCACTACAAAGCCTAAGTAAAAATCGGCCAGAAAATCTTGCAATAGTTGCTGAAATTAAGAGAGTTGTGAGAGTACTTACCAATGAGGGAAGAGCCATCAAGTTTCTGTGGATCCCCTCCCATGTTGGGATATGTGGGAATGAACGAGCAGATGTGCTGGCTGCTGAAGGCGCTGAAGGAGACCATATTGAATACTTCATACCCAAGACTCTACTACAAATTAGAGGTATTGTCAGGCAACATCACCGTGACAAGGTAACTGAAGAAAGTAGGATAGAAGGACAAACCAGCGAATCTGTACGATGGTACAACATGGTTGCAGCTGGCAATCCCAATCATTATGGCCGAAGAGGAGGAGGACGAGGGAGAGAATCAGTAATAGCGAGAATCCGTCTTGAATGCAAATATCCATGGAGATATGGAATGGAAACAACAGTTGATCAGCGAAGTTGCAGAATCTTTGGTGAGAGTGATGGACACCGCCTTGACCACTATCTACGTGAATGTGAACACCTGAGAGAAATCAGAAATATGTGCAGAATAATAAACCCCACATTGTTTGAGTTAGGAAAACACTATTTGTCAAATATTGATACTGTTCTTAAAAGATTTCCCCATTTTGCACCCGCAAGATAACGTAAGCATTTAAGGGTTGATAGATGTTAATCTTCTCTTTTGAGGAGCTGTTCACTTGAGACAGTTAAGCAAGTCCCAGCTGTGTCTGGGTACAAGTGACAGGATGAACCCAGCGGGTTTTCTTTCTATTGGGGAGTGTGGTACATGCTGCTATGGCGGTGTGTTCACTCACAAGATGAGTGGCGCTGCCCAATAAACTCGCCCCTCTGGGCAAAATTTAATTTTAAATAATTAACTAATAGGATAAATACTAATAGGTAAGTACTGATAGAGTAAGTACTGATAGGCAAGTACTGATAGGTAAGTACTGATAGGGTAAGTACTGATCGGTAAGTTCTGATAGGCAAGTACTGATAGGTTAAGTACTGATAGGCAAGTACTGATAGGGTAAGTACTGATAGATAAGTACTGATAGGGTAAGTACTGATAGATAAGTACTGATAGGGTAAGTACTGATCGGTAAGTTCTGATAGGGTAAGTACTGATAGGTAAGTACTGATAGGTAAGTTTCAACTCTCTCTACATGACTACTATATTGTCTCGCCCACTCTCCCCCTCCACCACGCTGCCAGTACCCAGCCCCGGCCCCAGCCCCCAGACCAACGCCCCCAGTACCCAGATACACACAACATCCTGTCAGAACCTGTTCAAAATAGCATAATGATAATGGGACTATAAATGTATTTACCATTCAACGAAACTTTATCAATAATTAGCTAACTGCTCACACAGATAATGCCAGTCTAGCCATCATAATATTGCAGCAAGCATTAAAGAAGCGAGCATCGGGTATTGCACCATGTTTCGCAAGACCATACGATATATATGTCCCGAGTCTGCTTCTGGGCTCAGTCTGAGCCTGGGCGCTGCACGGCGAGGATCCCGCGTCACTCTCACTCTCCGTCGTCTGGCTTCGTCGCCGCAACAGAAAGTCATTCATCCCGTTGACCGCACAAGTTTCCTTTATAAGTAAGTATTTATATACAAAAAATATTGTAACTGGTCATTCTACTATTGTTTAATTATTAAAGAACTAATAAGTACTTACCTATACGGAGAGGTGAGGTCTGTATATGCACTGCCTAATGCCTTCTTTCATTAATCTGTGTTGGTTCCGGGGATCAATGTCCCGCGGTACGGTCTCTTGGTTGGCGGTCTGGTCAACCAGGCTGTTGACGCCGCTGCTCGCAGTTCGAGGTATGAATCACAACACAGTTGGACACGTATCAGTTAACAGCTACCAGTTATCCTGTGGTGTTTATCATGTTCTCTTTTGACCACGGTGAGAGGTCGGCTAGGCTTCTCCCTCGTGTATATAGAGGGAGTGTTGTTCCTCGTATAGAGGGAGAGTGTTGTCCCTCGTATAGAGGGAGAGTGTTGTCCCTCGTGTATATAGAGGGAGTGTATTGTCCCTCGTTTATATAGAGGGAGTAGACTGGCTGCTATGCCTCCTGGTCGGGGAAGGCAGTATTTCCGTGTGCGAACTAGGAACCAGACTTCCTATAATTTTGCCCCAACATGATCTGTCAACATTCCAAACCTTCTAATTTTGTTTAACTATCTCGTTATATATCAGACTCTTTGATCACAAAGATGCATTAGGCATTTTATGTTCAACAGAATGGCGGCGAAGGGTAAGGAAGCAAGTAAATGTAGTGAATATGGTGGTGAAGGGTAGGGGAGGTGGTGAAGGGTAGGGGAGGTGGTGAAGAGTAGGGAAGGTGGTTAAGGGTAGTAGAGGTGGTGAAGGGAAGGTGGTGAAGGGTAGGGAAGGTGGTGAAGGGTAGGGGAGGTGGTGAAGGGTAGGGGAATGGTAGGGAAGGTGGTGAGGGGTAGGAAACGTAGTGAAGAGTAGGAAATGTGATGAAGGGTAGAGACAGTGGTGAAAGATAGGGAGGATAGGGAAGGTGGGGAAGGGAAGGGAAGGGAAGGTGGTGAATGGTAGGGGAGGTGGTGAAGTGTGGGGACAGTGGTGAAAGGTAAGGAAAGTGGTAAAGGGTAGGGAATGTGGTGAAGTGTAGGGAATGTGGTGAAGGGTAGGGAAAATTGTGAAGAGTAGGAAAGATGGTGAAGAGTAGGGAAGGAGGTGAAGTGCAGGGAAAGTAGTGATGGGTAAGGAAGGTGTTAAAGGGTAGGGAAGGTAGTGAAGGGAAGGTGCTGAAGGATAAGGAAGGTGTGTGTGTCTATATATATATATATATATATATATATATATATATATATATATATATATATATATATATATATATATATATATATATATATATATATATATATATATATATATATATATAGTATATATATATATATATATATATATATATATATATATAATATATATATATCGTACCTAGTTGCCAGAACGCACTTCTCAGCCTACTATGCAAGGCCCGATTTGCCTAATAAGCCAAGTTTTCCTGAATTAATATATTTTCTCTATTTTTTTCTTATGAAATGATAAAGCTACCAATTTCATTATGTATGAGGTCAATTTTTTTTATTGGAGTTAAAATTAACGTGATATATGACCGAACCTAACCAACCCTACCTAACCTAACCTAACCTAACCTAACCTATCTTTATAGGTTAGGTCAGGTTAGGTAGCCGAAAAAGTTAGGTTAGGTTAGATAGGTTAGGTAGTCGAAAAACAATTAATTCATAAAAACTTGGCTTATTAGGCAAATCGGGCCTTGCATAGTAGGCTGAGAAGTGCGTTCTGGCTACTAGGTACGACATATATATATATATGTCGTACCTAGTAGCCAGAACGCACTTATCAGCCTACTATGCAAGGCCCGATTTGCCTAATAAGCCAAGTTTTCATGAATTAATTGTTTTTCGACTACCTAACCTACCTAACCTAACCTAACTTTTTAGGCTACCTAACCAAACCTAACCTATAAAGATAGGTTAGGTTGGGTTGGGTAGGTTCGGTCATATATCTACGTTAATTTTAACTCCAATAAAAAAAAATTGACCTCATACATAATGAAATGGGTAGCTTTATCATTTCATAAGAAAAAAATTAGAAAAAATATATTAATTCAGGAAAACTTGTCTTATTAGGCAAATCGGGCCATGCATAGTAGGCCAAAAAGTGAGTTCTGGCTACTAGGTACGATATATATATATATATATATATATATATATATATATATATATATATATATATATATATATATATATATATATATATATATATATATATATATATATATATATATATATATATATATATATATATATATATATATATATGTAAGTAAGATTAATAATTCTAACACAAATTTTAATTTTTTCAATATTTCTTATGTTTTTCTTCACTGTCGGTGGTAATGAAAATATCAATTCTCCAAAATTCATTTTTTATTAATGGTCTGACGCTTAGAAGCGTTTCTCATCTTCTTTATATGAACGATTGAAAAACTAATGAACTGAATCTTAATATTTGTGCAAGTACGAGTAATTTTCTAACTTTTATTCTTATGTTTCCAGATCAGAATTGCGTGGTAATAACCCAGTCAGTTGAAACATCATTCAAGAAGATTGAAAATAATAATGGCAGAATTTAAGGACAAGATTCTCTGTGAGGTTCGTGATAGTTACCCATCCTACACCTGCTGGAAACCATCTTCTCTTTACTCGCTCGCACGTGATAGCACGAATTCATATTGTTCTTTTGAAAATGTAGTAAGAACTATGCACTGGGACGATTTTGATGAAGTGTGGAGGAAGGAACAAATGATTCCAAATGCCTTAACAGAAAGAACACACACACATCTGACGAAAAATCTACCTGGCTTGCCATATCTTCCTGGCTTAAAGGGCCTCTGGTATGGTATTGACGTCCCAGATAATGGGCAGAATAACTGGTATGGAAATGTGAGCCTTAAGGCCAATTTCTGGCATTTACTGAAGATGCTACATAATTTCAACATCTATTTCGTCGAAGTTGTTGAATTTAGAACTAAAAGTGCCTCAAGACTCCTGATAACAACTCAAGACCTTCCCCTGGAGCGCTATGACCCGCACAGGTTCGGAGGACCCTGGTACAGAGATCCCAACAGTGGAGATGATTATTTCCTTACCGACGCGCGCAGGTTAGACGGCGCAGAAAATTTCTATGGTCATGATGTTGAAATAATTTTTGTTATATCAGATGCCATGTGTGATTCTTTGTTCAAAATGTCGATCATTGAGCCAGTAAATCACTATGAGGCAAACAATGGCTCAAAAAATATGTGCAGAAAACACAGGTCTGGTGGGGAAAAGGGAATCTGTACCAGTCCATGGACGATGGAGGAGAGCTATTATTATTATTATACTCACTATCATTGAATATGTAATAAAAATGTTAGTTTATGATGAAATAAGGAAGAAGTTGTGCATGGGTAAAATAAATCATATCTGCTCCAGCCGTGGGAGTTCCCAGGAATTGTGTAAAACTGGTTAAAAGTTCAGATAGCTTGCCAACCCTTGGATTTCCAAGTTACAATTCTTCTAGAGAAGTCGTGGGAGAATTAGTAGTGACGAACTGGTGATCACTAATAGCAAGTTCGAGCCCAGAGAAAATGTGCGGCTGCCACACACAAAAAATTTCAAATTAAATGAATACAGTGAAATAGACCACCGTTGCCACTCTCCTCCTATAGGATCCGAGGCCTGTGGTCCATGGGGAGAAATTGGAAGGAAAACTGAAATTAAATAGGAACTGTGAAATAGACCACTGTTGCAACTTTCCATCTATAGGATGATTCGTATATATAATATACGTGGGAATATACGAATATACGTCTCTTTTTAAAGTTGTTGTTAATTCGTAATTACTTTATTTTTATCCAAACATAATCCATTCATATTGCAGACGATGAGTCACAATACAGCCCGTCCTCCAAAAATGGGGTGGTAAATGTAAGGACCACAATAACGTGGCTGAAGATATGGAGACAAAACCACACACCAGAAGATGAGGAGATGACGTCTCCTCATCTTCTGGTGTGTGGTTTAGTCTCCATACATATTGTGTAGCTTACTAATGTTTTATATATACTTGCATGTTTATATATACTTGCATGTTTATATATACTTGCATGTTTATATATACTTGCACACATGTTTGGCCTCTGTGAAATAATTCGAACAGTTATAAATTAAATAAAAGCTATTGTAGCATTGTTAAATTTACACATGTTGTCCTGGGCACGTCAACAAGCTTGAGATGAAATATTGTTATGTAATTGCCGTTGTTTATGAGTCCATTATGTAATAACCAATTAAACTAATTTTATTAATAAAGTATCCAAAAAATAAAGCCTGAAAAATATTTATCAATAATTTTCCTAAAGTCCCCCCCCCCTACACACACACGAGGTGTGTGTGTGTGTAATAATAACTCCTGCCTCATAGGGCATGAGTTACGAGGAAAGGCTGCATGAGATGCACTTCACGACACTGGAAGACAGAAGAGTACGGAGAGACATGATCACTTCCTACAAAATTCTCAGCGTAATGAGAGAGTAGATAAGGATAAACTTTTTAACATGGGTGGTACGCGAAGAAGGGAACACAGGTTGAGATTGTGTACCCAAATAAGCCACAGGGACGTTAGAAAGAACTTTTTCAGTGTCAGAGTAGATAACAAGTGGAATGCATTAGGCAGCGATGTGGTGGAGGCTGACTGCATTCACAGTTTAAAATGTAGATATGATAGAGCCCAATAGGCCCAAGAACCTGTACACCAGTTGATTGACAGTTGAGAGGCGGGACCAGAGAGCCAGAGGTAAACCCCCATAAGCACAACTAGGAGAGGAGAGTACACACACACACTCACACACACACACACACACACACACACACACACACACACACACACACACACACACACACACACACACACACACACACACACACACACACACACACACATACACACACACACATACACACACACATACGAAAATGACATCGCAAGCAAGGCAAAGACTCAGCCTAAAATGTTGCACAGAGACATCAGGAGAAAAACAACAGTAAAGGAACAAGTAATGAAATTAAGGATAGAGGCAGAAGGATTCACTACAAACGACAAGGAAGTGTGTGAGGAACTGAATTAGAAATTCCAGGAGGTCTTCACCTTAGAGCAAGGAGAAATTCCAGAGATAAGAGAGGGAATAGTTAACCAGGAACCAATGGAAGTGTTTGAGATTACCAGCAGGGAAGTATGGAAGTGTTTACTAGAGTTGGACGTGACAAAGGCTATAGGCCCAGATGGAATCTTCCCTTGGATAATAAAGGTAGTAGTAGCAGTAATATACAACCCTCCACCAAATGACAGGAGACCCAGTCAAGAGTATGACAACAACAACATGGCAGTTAACACTATAATTGAGAGGGCAGCCTCTGCTGCCTGTAGAAATAGATCCCACCTGCTCATCATGGGGGACTTCAATCACGGAAGGATTGACTGGGAGAACAAGGAACCACATGGAGGCGAGGATACGTGGAGAGCCAAACTACTGGAGGTGGTGACAAGCAACTTTTTAACCCAGCATGTCGGAGAACCCACAAGGATGAGAGGCAATGACGAACCAGCGAGACTCGACCTAGTCTTCACTCTGAACGACTCCGACATAAGAGAAATCGGTTTTGAGGACCCAGTAGGAATGAACGACCACAGTGTACTGGTGTTTGAGTACTTGATTGAAGAAGGGTTATTGAACTCGAGGAGGGATACCTAAACCAAAAGGTTAGCATACCGAAAGGGAAACTATGAGGGGATAAGAAAATTCCTAACAGATATAGCATGGGAAACAGAGCTCAGGGGAAAGACGGCCCAAGATATGATGGATTACATCACGCAGAAGTGCAAGGACGCAGCAAACAAGTTTGTCCCAGTCCAAAAGGAAAACAGAGAAATGAAAATGAGAAACCCATGGTTTAATCAGAGATGTAGGCTAGCTAAGCAGCAAAGTAAAAGGACATGGAGAAACTATAGGAATAACAGGACACCGGAGAGCAGAGAAAGATACCAGAATGCCAGGAATGAATATGTCAGGATGAGAAGAGAGGCAGAAAGACAATACGAAAATGACATCGCAAGCAAGGCAAAGACTCAGCCTAAATTGTTGCATAGCCACATCAGGAGAAAAACAATAGTAAAGGAACAGGTTATGAAATTAAGGATAGGGGCGGAAGGATTCACTACAAATGACAAGGAAGTGTGTGAGGAGTTGAATAAGAAATTCCAGGAGGTCTTCACCTTAGAGCAAGGAGAAATTCCAGAGGTAAGAGAGGGAATAGCTAACCAGGAACCACTGGAAGACTATGAGACTACCAGCGGGGAAGTAAGGAAGTGTTTACTAGAGTTGGATGTGACAAAGGCTATAGGCCCAGACGAAATCTCCCCTTGGGTTCTAAAGGAAGGAACAAGAGAACTGTGCCTACCACTCTCCATAGTGTATAACAAATCACTGGCAACAGGGGAACTGCCAGATATTTCGAAAGCAGCTAACGTAGTCCCGATATACAAGAAAGGGGATAGACAGGAGGCACTGAACTACAGGTCAGTGTCCCTAACCTGCATACCATGCAAGCTGATGGAGAAGATTGTGCGAAAAAATCTAGTGGAGCATCTGGAGTGAAGGAACTTTGTAACACAGCATCAACATGGGTTCAGGGATGGCAGGTCCTGCCTCACAGGGTTATTTGAATTCTACGACCAGGCAACAAAAATAAGGCAAGAAAGAGAAGGGTGGGCAGACTGCATATTTTTGGATTGTCAGAAAGCCTTTGATACAGTGCACCACAAGAGGCTAGTGCGAAAGTTGGAGATGCAGGCTGGAGTGAAAGGGAAGGTACTCCGGTGCATAGAGGAGTACCTAAGCAACAGGAGACAACGAGTCTGCGTGAGGGGAGAGGTCTCAGATTAGCGAGACGTTACAAGTGGAGTCCCGCAGGGGTCAGTCCTTGGACCTATACTGTTTCTGGTATATGTAAATGATCTCCCAGAGGGTATAGATTCGTTCCTCTCAATGTTTGCCGACGATGCAAAAATTATGAGGAGGATTGAAACTGAGGATGATAGTAGGAGGCTACAAGATGACCTAGATAGACTGAGTGAATGGTCCAACAAATGGCTGTTGAAGTTCAACCCGAGTAAATGCAAAGTAATGAAACTAGGCAGTGGAAACAGGAGGCCAGACACAGGATACAGAATAGGAGATGAAGTACTTAATGAAACAGACAGAGAGAAAGATCTAGGAGTTGATATCACACCAAACCTGTCTCCTGAAGCCCACATAAAGGGAATAACGTCTGCGGCATATGCGAGGCTGGCTAACATCAGAACGGCGTTCAGGAACCTGTGTAAGGAATCATTCAGAATCTTGTACACCACATATGTAAGACCAATCCTGGAGTATGCGGCCCCAGCATGGAGCCCGTACCTTGTCAAGCACAAGACAAAGCTGGAAAAAGTCCAAAGGTATGCTACTAGACTAGTCCCAGAACTAAGAGGCATGAGTTATGAGGAAAGGCTGCGGGAAATGCACCGTACGACACTGGAAGACAGAAGAGTAAGGGAGGACATGATCACAACCAACAAAATCCTCAGGGGAATCGACCGGGTAAACAAGGATGAACTATTCAACACTGGAGGGACGCGAACAAGGGGACACAGGTGAAAGCTGAGTACCCACATGAGCCACAGAGACATTAGAAAGAACTTTTTCAGTGTCATACTAGTTAGTAAATGGAATGCACTAGGAAGTGATGTGGTGGAGGCTGACTCCATACACAGTTTCAAATGTAGATATGATAGAGCCCAGTAAGCTCAGGAATCTGTATACCAGTTGATTGACGGTTGAGAGGCGGGACCAAAGAGCCAAAGCTCAACCCCCGCAAGCACAATTAGGTGAGTACAATTAGGTGAGTACACACACACACACACACACACACACACATCTACACACACACACACACACACACACACACACACACACACACACACACACACACACACACACACACACACACACACACACACACACACACACACACACACACATGCACGCTCTCTCTCGCTCTCTCTCTCTCTCTCTCTCTCTCTCTCTCTCTCTCTCTCTCTCTCTCTCTCTCTCTCTCTCTCTCTCTCTCTCTCTCTCTCTCTCTCTCTCTCTCTCATAGGAAAAACATGGCAGAGACAAACTGGAGGTGACAAACGCAGGAGAACAACCACGGCAGGAACAAGCTCAGAGGAAGGGAAGGGACAGGTAGCTTGGTTCAGGGATACAATTGAACACATGTGGAGTGAATTCAGGGAAGGACTGAGGGTTATGAAGGAGACAGTATCCATCCTGCAGGATGAGCTGAAGGCAGCAAAGAATGAAATAAAAAGCCTGAAAGAAAATCCTACCCCTCACCAGACGCAAACCATCCCACAGGGAGATGGTAATGTTCCTGTTGAGGGGAATCTTACAATACAACCCTCATTTGCATAATTGTTTAAAAAGAACCTTGAAGCTAGGTCTGCAGTAAGGGAAATTACCATGGAAGTGGCTTCTTTTCAGGAAGCAGCTGGATGTACTAGCCGGCTGAGAGAGAGAAAAAGAGAAGTAGTAGTTTATTTTTTTTTTATATTATTTTCTACCACAAACGTGGCAACAGCATTAAGAAGCAAACAGGGACCAGCCCAGCAGAGCAGAGAGACAAGGACAAAACCATAGTTACCGAGATCGTTAATAAGGTACAGATGGAGAGGGCTAACCAAAATATTGAAAAGGTTTTCGGGCTTGGAAAGTACAACAAGGACAGAGACCAATTGATAAAGGTGATATTCATGAGCGAGAACACGAAAGAGGACCTGCTAGCAAGGAAGAGTGGTCTAGCAAATGTACAGAATTTCAAAAAAGTATTCCTGCAGAGGGATATGACAAGGGACGAGAGAGTAAGGGCAGCAGACCCATGGGGAGAGAGAAAGGAATCAGAGAACCACAACCCTGAACCCTACAATCCCGGAAGGGAGTGGGGAACCCTCCACAAACAGTTCAACAGCCACAGGGAGTGGAGCACCACCCCCACATTCTACCCAATAGACACCCTACCTGCCTCATCCCCTGACAGCCCCCCCACTAAGTGCCCACCTAAGGCACCCTCCCCCCTCCCCAGGACCTCCCTTTTCCCCCACCCCCAAGCCCTCCCTTCTCCCACATACCCTCCTATCTTCCCCACCCCCAAGATCTTCATTCTCCCCCCCCCCACCCCACTAAGCCCCTAATTCGCCCCCCCCTAAGCCTTCCCTTGTTCACCACTCCCACTAAACCCTCACCTCTTCTTCACCTCCCATCAGCCTTTCCTTTTCCCCCACGCCCCCCAGCCAAGCCCTCCCCCCTCTTCTGCCCCCCCAAGCCCCCATCCCCCCAAGCCCTTCCTCCCCCCATGCCTCCCAAGCCCTTCCTTCCCCAATGCCCCCCCCCAGCCTTCCCATCTCCCACACCCTCAACACTCCCCTCTCTCACCCCCTAACCCTCCCCCTCTCACTCTCCCCCCCAACCCTCCCCCTCTCACCCCCCACTACCCAACCCCTCTCCCCCACCAAGCCCCATCCCTTCCCCTCTCCACTTCCTCCTCCATCATTCTCCCAGCCCCCACACACCCCAGATCCCACAGGTTCCCCCCAGAGGAAGGGCAGAAGAGAGTCAATTTCAGGGTATTGTACTCGAACATAGATGGGATTACAAGCATGGCAAGTGAACTAAGTGAAAGAGCACAAGAAGTGAACCTAAATGTAATCAGACTCACTGAAACAGAACTCTCAGGAATCATAACAAATGCCGTGTTTTCCCAGGAGTACACAGTAATAAGGAAAGAGAGGGAAGGTAGGGGAGGAGGCGGAGTGGCCCTACTAATGAGAAAGGAATGGGGTTTCAATGAGATGGCTATCCCTTGCTGTGAGGGATTCAGAGACTACATAACAGGCACCTTGACAAAGGGAGGACCAAGAATAGTAGTAGCAGTGATATATAACCCTCCACCAAATGACATAAGACCCAGTTAAGAGTATGACAACAGCAACATGGCAGTTATCACTGTAATTGATTGGGCAGCCTCTGCTGCCTGTAGAAATAGATCCCATCTGCTCATCATGGAGGATTTCAATCATGGAAGGATAGACAGGGAAAACAAGGAACTACTTGGAGGTGAGGATACGTGGAGAGCCAAACTATTGGAGGTGGCGACTAGAAACTTTTTAAGCCAGAGGTCAGGGAACCCACAAGGATGAGAGGAAACGATGAACCAGCGAGACTCGACCTAGTCTTCACTCTGAATGACTCCGACATAAGAGAAATCGGCTT
Organism: Procambarus clarkii; assembly: GCF_040958095.1. Lineage (NCBI taxonomy): Eukaryota > Metazoa > Arthropoda > Malacostraca > Decapoda > Cambaridae > Procambarus > Procambarus clarkii. Next base: position 26,036,255 of record NC_091198.1, read on the forward strand.
TGAGACCCCAGTAGGAATGAGCGACCACAGTGTACTGGTGTTTGAGTATTTGGTTGTAGAAAGGTTATTGAACTCAAAGAGGGGTACTGAAAACAAAAGACTGGCATTCCGAAAGGGAAACTATGAGGAGATAAGAAAATTCCTAACAGATATAACATGGGAAACAGCTCAGGGGAAAGATGGCCCAAGACATGATGGACTATATCACGCTGAAGGGTAAGGAGGCAGTAGATAAGTTTGTCTCGATCCTAAAGGAAAACAACGAAATGCAGATGAGAAACCCATGGTGTAATCAGAGATGTAGGCTAGCTAAGCAGCAAATTAAAACGGCGTGGAGAAACTATAGAAATAACAGGACACTTGAGAGCAGAGAAAGATACCAGGGTGCCAGGAATGAATATGTCAGGTTGATAAGAGAGGCAGAAGGGCAATACGAAAATGACATCGCAAGCAAGGCAAAGACTCAACCTAAATTGCTGCACAGCCACATCAGGAGAAAAAAACAGTAAAGGAGCAGGTAATGAAATTAAGGTTAGAGGCAGACGGATTTACTACAAACGACAAGGAAGTGTACGAGGAACTGAATAAGAAATTTCAGGTCTTCACTTTAGAGCAAGGAGAATTTCCAGAGATAAGAGAGGGAGTAATTAACCATGATCCACTAGAAGAGTTTGAGATTACCAGTGGGGGATATGAGGAAGCTTTTGCTAGAGTTAGATGTAACAATAACTATAGGCCCAGATGGAATCTACCCTTGGATACTAAGGGAAGGAGCAGAAGCACTGTGCCTGCCACTCTTCATAGTGTATAACGAATCACTGGTAACAGGTGAACTGCCAAAAATCTGGAAGATGGTTAATATAGTCCCGATATACAAGAAGGGGGATAGACAGGAGGCACTGAACTACAGGTCAGTGTCCCTAACTAGCATGCCATGCAAGCTGAAGGAGAAGATTGTGCAAAAAAAATAGTGGAACATCTGGACCGATAGAACTTTGTAACACAGCATCATCATGGGGTTCAGGGATGGCAAGTCCTGCCTCACAGGGTTAATTGAATTCTACGACCAGGCAACAAAAATTAGACAAGAAAGAGAGAGGTGGACAGGCTGCATATTTATGGATTGCCAGAGAGCCTTAGACACAGTACCACACAAGAGGATAGCGAAAAAGCTGGAGATGTAGTCAGGAGTGAAAGGGAAGGTACTCCATTGGATAAGGGAGTACCTAAGCAACAGAAGACAGCGAGTCACTGTGAGGGGGGAATGCTCAGATTGGCGAGGCGTCACCAGTGGAGTCCCGCGGGGTTCAGTCCTTGGACCAATACGGTTTCTGATATATGTAAATGATCTCCCAGAGGGTATAGAATCGTTTCTCTCATTGTTTTCTGATGATGCAAAAATTATGAGGAGGATTAAAACAGTGGAAGATAGTAGGAGGCTACAAGATGACCTAGACGGACTAAATGAATGGTCCAACAAATGGCTACTAAAGTTCAATCCGAATAAATGTAAGGCAATGAAATTAGGCGGTGGATATAGGAGGCCAGGTACTGGATACAGAATGAGAGATGAAGTACTTCATGAAACGGACAAAGAAAATGATCTAGGAGTTGATATTACATCTGCAGCATACGCGAGGCTGACCGTTTAACACGGGTGGTAGGTGAACAAGAGGACACAGGTGGAGACTGAGTACCCAAATGAGCCACAGGGACGTTAGAAAAAACTTTTTCAGTGTCAGAGTAGTTAACAAATGGAATGCATTAGGCAGTGATGTGGTGGAGGCTGACTCCATACACATTTTCAAATGTAGATATGATAGAGTTCAGAGGGCTCAGGAATCTGTACATCAGTTGATTGACGGTTGAGAGGCGGGACCAAAGAGCCAGAGCTCAACCCCCGCAAGCACTATTTGGAGTGTACACATAGGGGCCCATCGCGAGCCCACGCAGGAGGGGGGGAGGGAGAGGGCTCGTGGCTGAGTGGACAGGGCTCTTGGGTCTTAATGCTAAGGGCCCGGGTTCGATCCAAGGCAGAGGCAGAAACAAATGGGCAAAGTTTCTTTCACCCTGGTGCCCCTGTTCACCTAGCAGTAAATAGGTACCTGGGAGTTAGACAGCTGTTACGGGCTGCTTTCTGGGGATGTGTGTTAGAGAGAAATATATGTAGTAGACAACAGAGGAAAAATAAATTGGTTAGAAAAGGCGGGGTCCTGGAGCTAATAGCTCGATTCTGCAAGCTATTAAACTCTGAACTGATCAGCGGAACAGTGAGAGAAGTGAACGCATAGCTCAACTGCAGTCGCAAGCGAGGCAGGATGACCAGACGAGTGGTCGGTCGACAGAGCCGAACGTTGAACAAGGTAGGACTGTCAAACTACCCAAACTAGCTAACTTTGATGAGACGGGCGACTCGATGGATGCATACATCAAGCGTTTCGAAAGTCACGCCGCTGATTGCGGGTGGGCAAAAATCAAAGTGGGCACTCGCTCTTAGAGCGTTGTTAAAGGGTAGGGCACTAACCATCTACCACAGTCTGGGTCCGCACCAGCGCGGAGATTACGAGGCATTGAAAACAGCGCTGCTGAATGGTTCTGGCATCACCGCAGACCGGATGCTAGAGAATTTCCGTAGGGCTCAATTGCACAAGGGGAATACATATGTGCTACAGTTACAGCAGTTATAGTCGAGTCTAAATCATTACTGTGAACTTATGGAGACTGCTCCTGAGAGCAGAGCGTTCTAGCAACTGATGATTCGCAAACAGTTCTTAGAAGCATATGAATCGTCTCTCCACATCAAGCTCAAAGAGCAGGAAGTTATGTCAAATCTGTCTCTGGCCAAGCAAGCTGATCTGTGGGCTGGGGCCAGGAGACAGGTGAAAGGGGCGAAGCCACACGAGAAGCATCATGCTAGTGGTAGTGGTGAGAGAGCTAAGCCTAAGACTGGTGTGTCAGGGAGGGGAGGGGGCAGGAAAACTCCTCCCACAGAAATGGGCACAAGTGTTACAACTGTGGTAAGCCAGGTGATCGGGCAGCTGATTGCAAAGGAAAACTGAAACCAGGTTACATAGCAGGTGTGAGATCAAGTGGTAAGAAGCATCCCAACATTGGAAAGGAGCCACTAGCTTGGACCCTTGAGGTGGTGGACTGAAGAGCCAATGAAAAATCTGCGAAAACCTTTACCGTGAGAAAAGTGCCACCACTTACATGGTGAGGACGAGCTTAGTAATTCCAGGATTTCAGACAAAGCAACACATCCACGTTCAATTCCCAAATGACTATGCTTAGGAGATGGTGGAGGTGTATGTGTAGGTCGACACACCAATCAACAAAGGAAAAATTCATGTAGTTCAACTGGAACGTGCTGTTTATGGACTGTTACTGGGGAATGTTACATTCCCGGGAGTCTAAGACTCCCTGAGTCCGCCCTCAAAGAAAACAGGAGAGAGTGGGCAGGCTGCCTCAGGTGCTTGCATTCCCCCTCAGTCAGTTGTTGTTATGGGTAACTCCCCCCGGGGGTGACAACACCCTCGCCCATCTGAAAAGCAAAGGTAAGAATAAGGAAAGAAGGCAAGCTGTGAAGTAATGGAGGGATATCAGGGGGTGATGGGAGATATTATACAATGAAACTTGGTTATTTTGAACCAACCTGATACTAGCTTACCATCGGACAGAGGAACCCCAACCACTCCCTGACAGAACAAAGTGCCGACCTCGACAGCCACATTCCTGCTACTGTCGATCGACCAGCAATGGACACTGGAGTGTTTGCAATTATTTAGATCGCCCTGGTAAGCATCTGATTCTGGGAGAGGAATTCAACGTCACCTTTATTCAGGGGTACGGCTCACACTGCCTAGTTGTGATGAGTACACACCCGCTCTCGTGCCTCCGTGACTCCCCGCACTCTCCTTACTATGGGATGATCTATCAATTCCCCCTTTGTTAGTTATAGTCCACTATCACCAAAGTGACAACCGTGTTTCTCTCACTAGCTTTCTGGGAAATCTCACCCGGATAAGGGCAAAAACTAGCTAACACATACAAACATTTAATATATTAACACATACAATATATATATATATATATATATATATATATATATATATATATATATATATATATATATATATATATATATACATATATATATATATATATATATATATATATATATATATATATATATATATATATATATATATATATATATATATATATATATATATATATATATATATATATTGTTGGGGTTTACACTTACTCTTGCTCGTATCTCAAGGTCACTCACCGTAGCCCTGCGGGTCTTCACTCTATCCTCACGGCGCCACTGCACGCCAGGAGAGTCTCCCAGTCAATCTCAACCGGCCTCTGATTGAGAAGGAGTGGGAACACGACTCGTTCACTTGACTGTCATGTGCCCTCCCCAACAATCGGGCTCTACGGTTAACCACAAGGTCGCCAACTGGTGTTTTAGGTGGCCAGTAACACCTCAGTGGACTGGTTGAATTAGTGGTAGCCTTGGCAAGGTCACACTCAAAAGATCAGGAATCAGACAGGTACTTACTTTTATCACTCTTTGCTTTCCAGTATAATATAGCCACAAGATCAATGGAGGGGATGATATAAACACAATGGTAATTTTGTACTTTACTTAAAATGCATGGAAGATGTCACAAGGCCAAACAATAATAAATAAATCGACTGATCCTGGCCGTGGCCGGTAGTTCCCACGAATAGTATGCACTCACTAAGTGGCAACACCTCCCCTCCTCGTCAAGTGTCAAGAACAGCTGATCGCCTGGCCCCGCGCGAAAGTTTATTGCTTGTTTTCTAGATTCACGCGCGCTGTTTCTTTAAGTTCTCCAATATTACTAGAAACTCGCACACTCGATATTGGCACAAATAGCACGTATTACTTAGTTACACTATACTCGGGCTCAAACAGTCGTTTCTACAATCAATGCTACAATGTCTCACTGTAATGGTTTTACATTGCCCTTCATTCAACGATATATTATGAAATATTAACACTGGAGTTTTCAGTACTTTCTCTCGTGGGCGATAACGCAATAATTCACTGTACTCACAAATGATTAATCACTGCATGAACATAGACATATATAATGTATATAAATCAGACATCAATACATGGAAAATAAATAGTTTCTGGGCACGTAGCCTAACTTCCAAATACTGGCATAATATTATATATAATTTATCATTATATGTTCACATCAAAATCTGTAGAAAGATATACAAAACACAGTAAATTTATCACTTGTTCCGGGTGCCTGTACACACCAACAATCAACATAAGTATTATAAGTACTCTTGATAGTACTACACGGCAAACTGGTGCCTTACTGTGACACGGGTGAGACTTGCTCACGACATATAAAATCCTCAGGCTAGATAATATAGCCGAAGAATATAGCTAACTAAAGGGAAATGGGGAGGGAAACTAGAAACACCTACTTCAACCTATCCTCCGATGAGAGTTGAGATGTAGCTCCTGGTCCTCGTGTCGGGAACGCCCCCACACACACGTTGTCGTGTCCTACCGGAACCTCTCGTCGTCCCACCGTTTAGCGCGTCGTCTCCGTGCCCTCTTCTCTGCAGGTCCGTGCTCCTTCTCGACTTCTGGTAGAGTTGGAGTCGGTCTCCTGGCCGTCGACTTCTCCCAACAACGGCTGCCGCCTACGTCTCAGCTGCAGTCGTCCGGAATCCCCAATAGTCCTCTCCTTCCTCAGCTACCCAGTGGCTCTGTCAGCCACTACGCTGTCACGAACTGGTGAACTGCCACAGACGTCACATACGTCACTGCACAGGCTTCACTTCTTCTTCTTGCACAGTACCTGACTGGAGCACTTGTTGCTCAATCAGTTCCCTCTCTGGTTCAACACATGAACTAGGGAAGACCTCTCAGAGTACTGGCAGACTTCAGGTGACGCGTAAATCCACGGGAGCGGGAAACAACTGTCAAACTGACAGGACCAATCGTCGCACGTCCAACCTCCTTGACGTGTCGTGTCTGACTGCTGGCGCCAGCGCGGCGCGTTGCCCGGACCCCCTTCCTTCGTGACGTCACTTTCGCCACGGGAGGTTTTCATTGGCTCCCGGTGCCACATTGCTGTCGGTGACCAATCCAGTGCCACTGACGTCACACAGTTTTGCGGGGAATCAGGAAAGCCAGCGCCATCTTGGCTTCCTAAAGGGCCTATACCACAGGCCAAAATATTACTATTTCACTAATTTCTCGGCTCTCCGAGAACACTCCACTCTCTCCCATATATCAAATTGAAGCCTGCTACGTAGAGAACGCTTGGGAAAAGTGGACATGACTCTTACTGCAGGCGTGGGAGAATTATAAGGGGGGGGACACCGTCACATACCCCTCCCCTTAAAATAAGAGTCATGTCTGGTTAGTGTATGCGGGATAGGGCATCCGCTACTACGTTGTCCTTCCCCTTGATGTGCTTGATTTCCAGCCGGTATTCTTGCAGTAACAACGCCCACCTCGTCAGACGTTGGTTGGAGTTCTTCATCTTGTATAAAAATGTGAGAGGGTTGTGATCTGTAAATACCAGAACAGGTCTCGCCCCTCCTCCCACGTATACATCAAAGTGCTTCAGGGCCATAACTAGCGCCAATGCCTCCTTCTCAACGGTGCTGTAGGCCCGCTGGTATTTTACAAACTTCTTCGAGTAGAACGCTACTGGCCTATGTACTTCACTCCTTTCTTGAGCCAACATGGCCCCTATTCCAACGTCGCTGGCGTCCACGTACAGGATAAAACCGGCTGAAAAATCTGGAGATATTAATACTGGGGCCTCCGTCAACAATTTCTTGGTCTTTTCAAAAGACTCTTGGCAGGCCTCTCCCCATCTCTATCTTACATTCTTGGAGAGTTGCTCGGTTAGGGGATGCGCTACCGTGGAGAAATTCCGGCAGAACCCACGATAGTACCCTATCATTCCGAGGTACCTGAGCAACTCCTTGCGTGTCTTGGGCACGGGGTATTCCTTTATGGCTGCTACTTTGTTATCAACAGGAGTGACTTCACCTTGGCCGATGACAAAACCGAGGTACTCTAAGTGAGCTTTCCCAAACTCACTCTTGGCCAAATTTACAGTCAAGTTAGCCTCCTCTAACCTTCTGAATAATTCCCCAAGTCTCTCCAGATGTGTCTTCCAATCGTCGGCGTACACGACGATGTCATCGATGTAAACCGTGCAGCCTGCGGCACCCCTTAACAGCTCGTTCATCATTCGCTGGAAGCAGCTGCCGCTGTTTTTCATACCGAAGGGCAACACCTTGTACTGGTACAGCCCGTCAGGAGTTGCGAAAGCTGATATCTTCCTGGCCTCAGGAGTCAAGGAGATCTGGTAGTACCCCTTAAGAAGATCGACCTTGGATACGTACCGTGCACTGCCCACCTGGTCAATGCAATCACTCACTCTTGGCATGGGGTGAGAATCTGCCACTGTGATGGAGTTCACCCTCCTGTAATCTGTACAAAAGCGGTATGTTCCGTCGCTTTTCCTCACCAACAAGCATGGGGAACTCCACTCACTTTTACTGGGCTCCGCAAGGTCGTTCTCAAGGAGGTACTCCACCTCCTTTCTCATCAGCTCTCGCTTCTCTGGACTCACCCTGTACGCGCTCTGTTTGACGGGCCTGGCGTCCCTCACCTCCACCTCGTGCGTCACACTCCTGTGTCGTCGGGGCACGTCGGTGAAGAGGGAGGCATTCTCTCTCAGCAGGTTCGTCAGGTCCGCTCTCTGTTGCCCTTCCAGATGTAACAACTTGTCCTTGATGTTTGCCAGACTCTCAGTGTTGGTGAGACGGGTGCCATCCGCCCTGGACCACTTTCCTTCCTCCTCCGGGAGTTCTTGGTCCACCTGTACGCACAGAACTGTCTTCTGCTGGGGTTCTCGGGTCATCGTTCCTTCCTGCCTGGCGGCTCCTCCTTCCACAGTGAAGAAAGGCTTCAGGCGGTCCATGTGACATACCTGTTTCTTTCGGGGTCTGTCCGGCTTCCCAATTTCGTACGACACAGGATCCAACCGCCGTAGCACCTGGTATGGTCCCTCGAACCGCGACTCGGTCACCCTACCTTTACCTGGCAGCAAAACCATTACTTGGGACCCGACCTGGAAATCCCTCTGCGTAGCTCTCTTGTCGTACCACTCCGACATCTTCCGTTGCGCCTCCTTCAGGTGTTTCCCAGCCAGTTCCTTCACTAGAGTGAGACGTTCTTTAAACTTCTGGACATATTCGTTCACCGTTCCCACGGTCGCTCCCGGTGTCCATTGTTCCCTCAGCATGGACAGGGGACTTCTCACCTCGTGTCCATACACTAGCTGGAATGGTGAGAATCCTAGTGATTCTACCACCGCTTTACGTATGGCAAATAACGCGGGGTATACAGCCTCATCCCACTCAGCCCCCTGTTCTGCGCAGAACACTCTCAGCACAGTCTTCAATGTGGAGTGGAATCTTTCGATCGCCCCCTGCGACTGCGGTCGGTAGGGCGACGATCGAATCTGAGTCACTCCCCATCCTGCCACCGTCTGTCGGAACCACTTCGACTGAAATATGCTTCCGCAGTCTGTCTGGATCTCTTTGGGCATCCCTACCCAAGAGAAAAATCGTTGTAGTTGGCCGGCTACTCCTTTCGACGTCAAACGTCGCATCGGGACGGCTTCCGGAAACCTGGTGGACGCACACATTATCGTCATTAGGTAGGTGTTCCCTTTCTTCGTCCTTGGCAAAGGACCCACCCCGTCAACTAGCAGACGCTCGAAAGCAGGCCCAAACGCTGGAACAGGGATCAATGGGGCCTTCAGTATCGCGGACTGGCTCTTCCCTGCCCTCTGGCATGGTAAGCACGTCTTACAATAGCGCCTCACCTCGGCGTCCATACCTGGCCAGTAAAAGTAATCCCTGATCCTTCGTAGCGTCTTAGTTACTCCCAGGTGACCTGCAGAGTCCACGGAGTGCGATAGGTCCAACACGGCCGCTCTGCACTGGGCCGGCAACACTACCTGGTGCCTCGTACTTAGAGACTCTTCTCCGGCCTCCACCCTCACAGGTTTCCACTGCCTCATCAGCATGCCGTCTTGAAGGTAAAAATGAGTAGCCTTCTCAGGGCCAACACGTCCTCCTTGGGCCTCACTAATCAAATCGGGGAACTCCTCCTGCTGCAACTGTCCAAGACGAGTGCGGTCTACCCCTAGAGAACTGGTGAGGGTCACCTGCAACTCACCATTCGGGCTGCCTTCGCCCTCCGCTCGTTCTCCGGGTCCTACGAAGAGGTGATCTATTCCCAGGCTGTCGGACGTCTCCTCAGCCCCATTAGATCCACAACCTCCTCGTTCTTCGCGTTGTCTTGGTATCACAGCACAAACTGGGAACGCCACCGGTGCGATTCCCTTCTCGCCCCCACAGGCGTTCAACTCTCCGCCTGTCTCCTTGTATTGTTCTAGGCACTCTTCGCCTTTCACAAGATTCGGAAGGACATATCCTCCACACGCGTCATTCCCCAAGATGACCTGCGCCTCCATCTTGGGCATTGATGTACAGACTCCCACCACTAGGGTCTGGCAGCCATAATCGGAATCCAAAGTTACCTGGTGTAGGGGCACACTCACCGGGCCTCCCACAGTGGTCACACTTGCCACCCCCACACTGGTACTTTCGTAACCCTCGGGGAACAGGGTTTCACTCACCAGGGTAAAATCGGCCCCAGTGTCTCTTAATATCTTCACTGGGATGGGGTCTGCGTCCCCCATCCTCACGGTTCCTTGGCACACGAATGGGTGAACTTTCTTCTCCCCATCCAGGACGGGTTCATCCCGCACTCTCTCGGCCCTCTGGTCCTCGAACATCACTAAAGCAACGTGTCCCCGCTGCTTAGGGCGTCTGCATTCCCGCGCGACGTGTCCGACTATTCCGCAGTTGTAGCAGCGGACCCTCGGCGGAGACCATCCGCCACTGCTCGCCTTAGCACTGCCTCCAGAGGCCGTCGCACCCTGTATCTTTCTCGCACCACTTGTTGACTCCTTGGTTGCAGCAACAGCTCCCGAGCTCTCCGCTTGGTTCTTCTTGATCGGCTCTACAGCCCCTTTTGATCCTCGGGTGTCCCAACTTGAGAGGTGGGACTTGGGAGAACTCGCTCCTGTCCTCCATCCCTCCGTCCTTCTATAAGTCCTATTGTTTCCGACGTATACGGGTGGTCGGTGCTGTCCCTCTCGGCGTGGGCGTAGGGCTTCTTCTAACATGTCGGCTCGGTCGGCTGCGGCCCTCAGGTCCTTTATGTCCGCCTCCTTTACCCTCACCCTGATCTCAGGAGGGAGCACGGACATAAACTTTTCCATGACCATTAGTTCCTTGACCTCTTCGACCGACCCCGCTTCTTCAGAGTCCAGCCACTTAAAGAACTTTCTTTCCATGTCCCTCGCCGTCTCCGCATACGACTTTCCTGGTGAACGGGTACATTCCCTGAACCTCTTTCTGTAACACTCCAGCGTGAGCTTGAAGGAATGGAGCACAGCTCGTTTTACCGCATCGTAGTTAGTGCATTCTTGGAAGTCGAGCATAGTGTAGGCTTCACGAGCTTCACCTGTGAGCCTCCCTTGAACCAGCTCCGCCCACTCCGCCCTCGGCCACCTCTTCAGAGCAGCAACCCTTTCAAAGTGATCGAAGAAACTTTCGGCTTCACTAGGCACAAAGACCGGCAGGTCTCGTTCCCTCACTCGTCGGTCTTCCTGTGGCGGCGGAGCAGGTACACCTAGTCCTAGTTCAGCTCGCTTCATCTCCACCTCCCTGTTGGCTTCTATTTCCAGTTGTCTCATTCTAGCTTCTCGCTCGTGTTCTTCCCTGCGTAGCTGTGCTTCTCGTTCCTCACGCTTCAGCTGTGCTTCTCGTTCCTCACGCTTCAGCTGTGCTTCTCGTTCCTCACGCTTCAGCTGTGCTTCTCGCTCTTCACGCTTCATCTGTGCTTCTGCTTCTCGCTCTTCTTTGCGCTGCTGTGCTTCTCGCTCTTCTCTGCGCTGCTGTGCTTCCAGCTGCAGCTTCATTATTTCCAGCTTAACGCTGTGCCTGCTGCCGCTGGATCCCCTGCTGCTTCCACCAATGCTCAGGTGTTCTCCCACACTGGCAGGTGTTTGGGGCCGTTCCTCCCCCAACGCTTCGTCTCGTGCCCGGAGCTGTGCCATTATCTCTAGTCTTCTTTCTGCCACTCTGGCAGATTTCAGCTTTATTCCGAAATGATCCGCTATTGCCTGTAACTGTGCCTTGGTGCACTCTTCCAGCACCTGTTCGTCTCTAGAATCAATAAACCTTGCTACTTTATCATCCTCCATCTCGTGCTATGAGTGATAACCTGCACCTGATCTCTAACACCACTGCCAAGTATCACCACTGCAACCTTTACTTCGATCGTATCCTGGCAAGGTCGCCAATGTTGGGGTTTACACTTACTCTTGCTCTTACTCAGGGTGAGCAACGGTATCTCAAGGTCACTCACCGTAGCCCTGCGGGTCTTCACTCTATCCTCACGGCGCCACTGCACGCCAGGAGAGTCTCCCAGTCAATCTCAACCGGCTTCTGATTGAGAAGGAGTGGGAACACGACTCGTTCACTTGACTGTCATGTGCCCTCCCCAACAATCGGGCTCTACGGTTAACCACAAGGTCGCCAACTGGTGTTTTAGGTGGCCAGTAACACCTCAGTGGACTGGTTGAATTAGTGGTAGCCTTGGCAAGGTCACACTCAAAAGATCAGGAATCAGACAGGTACTTACTTTTATCACTCTTTGCTTTCCAGTATAATATAGCCACAAGATCAATGGAGGGGATGATATAAACACAATGGTAATTTTGTACTTTACTTAAAATGCATGGAAGATGTCACAAGGCCAAACAATAATAAATAAATCGACTGATCCTGGCCGTGGCCGGTAGTTCCCACGAATAGTATGCACTCACTAAGTGGCAACACCTCCCCTCCTCGTCAAGTGTCAAGAACAGCTGATCGCCTGGCCCCGCGCGAAAGTTTATTGCTTGTTTTCTAGATTCACGCGCGCTGTTTCTTTAAGTTCTCCAATATTACTAGAAACTCGCACACTCGATATTGGCACAAATAGCACATATTACTTAGTTACACTATACTCGGGCTCAAACAGTCGTTTCTACAATCAATACTACAATGTCTCACTGTAATGGTTTTACATTGCCCTTCATTCAACGATATATTATGAAATATTAACACTGGAGTTTTCAGTACTTTCTCTCGTGGGCGATAACGCAATAATTCACTGTACTCACAAATGATTAATCACTGCATGAACATAGACATATATAATGTATATAAATCAAACATCAATACATGGAAAATAAATAGTTTCTGGGCACGTAGCCTAACTTCCAAATATTGGCATAATATTATATATAATTTATCACTATATGTTCACATCAAAATCTGTAGAAAGATATACAAAACACAGTAAATTTATCACTTGTTCCGGGTGCCTGTACACACCAACAATCAACATAAGTATTATAAGTACTCTTGATAGTACTACACGGCAAACTGGTGCCTTACTGTGACACGGGTGAGACTTGCTCACGACATATAAAATCCTCAGGCTAGATAATATAGCCGAAGAATATAGCTAACTAAAGGGAAATGGGGAGGGAAACTAGAAACACCTACTTCAACCTATCCTCCGATGAGAGTTGAGATGTAGCTCCTGGTCCTCGTGTCGGGAACGCCCCCACACACACGTTGTCGTGTCCTACCGGAACCTCTCGTCGTCCCACCATTTAGCGCGTCGTCTCCGTGCCCTCTTCTCTGCAGGTCCGTGCTCCTTCTCGACTTCTGGTAGAGTTGGAGTCGGTCTCCTGGCCGTCGACTTCTCCCAACAACGGCTGCCGCCTACGTCTCAGCTGCAGTCGTCCGGAATCCCCAATAGTCCTCTCCTTCCTCAGCTACCCAGTGGCTCTGTCAGCCACTACGCCGTCATGAACTGGTGAACTGCCACAGACGTCACATACGTCACTGCACAGGCTTCACTTCTTCTTCTTGCACAGTACCTGACTGGAGCACTTGTTGCTCAATCAGTTCCCTCTCTGGTTCAACACATGAACTAGGGAAGACCTCTCAGAGTACTGGCAGACTTCAGGTGACGCGTAAATCCACGGGAGCGGGAAACAACTGTCAAACTGACAGGACCAATCGTCGCACGTCCAACCTCCTTGACGTGTCGTGTCTGACTGCTGGCGCCAGCGCGGCGCGTTGCCCGGACCCCCTTCCTTCGTGACGTCACTTTCGCCACGGGAGGTTTTCATTGGCTCCCGGTGCCACATTGCTGTCGGTGACCAATCCGGTGCCACTGACGTCACACAGTTTTGGCGGGAAATCAGGAAAGCCAGCGCCATCTCGGCTTCCTAAAGGGCCTATACCACAGGCCAAAATATTACTATTTCACTAATTTCTCGGCTCTCCGAGAACACTCCACTCTCTCCCATATATCAAATTGAAGCCTGCTACGTAGAGAACGCTCGGGAAAAGTGGACATGACTCTTACTGCAGGCGTGGGAGAATTATAAGGGGGGGGGAACACCGTCACAATATATATATATATATATATATATATATATATATATATATATATATATATATATATATATTGTGACGATAATCTCTTTCAAGAGAGATTGAGCCTGCTCTTCCCTACATAATTCACGTCATTCAAGTACAAGATACTATATTGAAGATACGTCCACCAGTATCGCCAAACGTTTTGCCCAGGAAGCAAAGCGCACCACCAGACACACCGGCTCCCGTCCGCCGTCAACGAGCAAACTACCCATTCTCCGCCTTCCTGCTCCTGGTTGGCTGGTGTGTCGCTGCACCTGCACTCACGCCATTACCTGAGTCGACGTCTGGGCCAGCACACGCCATACTCCTCAGAATATTCCTTGTGCTCTTAGAGTTGACATCTCTCTCTGGCATACTAAGCTCTGGCTGTCGTGTACTAAGGGAGGTGGCAGCTTAAGCCAGTATTCTCAGCACCTGATTAATATTACCACTATTGTATTGCACTTAATTTTATCTTAAAGTAAATTTTACAGCCATTAATTATACATGTTGTTTTGTTTGTTGACTTGTTTTGAATTTTACGTAAGCCAAGGGATTGTCTTTGTTCATATCTTTTCTAGAGTAATTAAAATTTCATTGTTTATACTTTGTGTTTTGTGTGTCTTCCCATTACCTTACCACAGACAAACAGGCAAGCAGGGTTTCTTTTTTTTCTGTAAATGTGACGAGGCATAGCCCCCTGCTATTGAAAACTGCCGAACATCAACACTCCAACACTTTACCGTCACATTTTCATGGGGGCCTGTCCACGGAGCTTCACTCAGGTACTAGTACCAGATCGTAAATTTGTGGTAAGCGTACTTGGCTTTGGTAAAGTAGCTTTTCACTATTTTCAATATTCAATTTTATTTTCATATGGTGCTGTGTGTATTGTGCATTCCGAGAGTAGCATATGGTGAAGGTGAGACAACTTTGGATTACGTGGTGACTGTAGGCCGCAGTCATTCTCTTAATTGGTCATCTCTCCCTCCGTGTTATTACTCGTGTTTACCATCTTTTGTCCCTAGGATATTTCTCATATTTTCGGCAGATCATCATATTGGTACCCTGGTACTGTGGTCTGTCCCCGGGTCAAGAGCACCTAATCTTCTGCAATCCGATGGTAGGAGGATAAAGAGGGGCCATAGTTCCTCTCGCACGAACTTTAGTTGCTGAATTGGGACCTCAGCAGCAGTTCTCGTCACCAGTTGACACCTCGCACCCCTACACGTCGGTCAGAGATGATGATATTTACCTAGGTAGGGAATTAGCTTTCTTTTTCAGAGCACAAAAGTTCGCTAATTCTGTAAGTATCATATTTCATTTCAGTGGGAAAAACTTGCTTATGTCCTATAGAGACTCGGCAAGGTATGCCTACATTCTTTGACTACCTAATTCACTTTTGAGGCAATTAACTGTTTCATTTGTTTTAGAAACTCAGTTTCGCTTATTTAGTAGGATTTTCTTGCCCTTATCCTCTTACATTGAGTACCGGGTACAAGATTTCCTGCGATCTTGATTTATTAATCATTTACCATCTTGAAATTAACATTAATTGTTAAAGATTCCACAGGATAGGTACCAGTTGCCACGTTGTCCTGTTTCTGACATTCACCATATCACAACAGTATATTCGTTGTACATTTATTTGCTAATTTCACCATGTTTCGTCTCCAAGCTTTCCGTGCAGATCCAGCAGGTGATTTTTTTTTTTATTTTTTTTTTATATGCAAAGCATGCAACTTAAATACAATAAAAACAACACAGAATACAGAACAGAACAAAAGAAAACAATAGACCACCGGCCAGAAGGGCCGACAGCATGTCGCAATAAACCACAAACACGATAAAGACACAGAAAAATACAGCATACAACAAGGTATAATACAATGGCATACAAGGTATAATACAACAAGATATAATACAATGGCAAAGTATAATACAAAGGCAAACTAGCAAGCACAATAACATCACAAAACAAAACCGTCATAAAACAAAACATACATTAAAGGCACAACAGGGAACATAACAGTACAAACACAATACATCCGAAACAAAACATAAAGAACAAACACGTACAACAGGTAAAGCACGCCATAACAAACGGAAGGCAAAACAAAATGGCACAACCGAACAAAGAGCACTCGCCAACAGCCTGAAGGGCACACAATATGACAAACACAAGCGCATACGACATCCACAACCGAACACACAAATACACAGGAACCGCACACCCACCCACCAGCCATACAAAGAAAACCTACAACATACACCGGAGCACGCAGGAACCGGGAAACAAACCCCACCCCACCCACTCACACACACACACCCCATCCGCACCGTACACAACAGGAAACACAGAATACACAGAAATCATTTTCGAGGAACAGCGTGAGAAATGTACTTCTCCGGGAAATCATCGGAAGGATACTTCGCCTTGTAAGCTTCCCAGGCCAAATCTTCAAGGTCGGTAAGGTTTTTGATCCCCCTCGCCCGAGGGGGTAACATAAACTCAGGAACATCTATATCGGGCGGCATCGGCCAACGCCCGATGTCACTGACGCAAGTCGCATAACGAGGCCGGGGAGCGCCACCCACGCCCATCGAGGAAGCAGACGACACTGGAGAAGCGGACGAGGGCCGCCGAGACTGCCACGAAGTCGCACACATAGGAGCAGGGGCCGGACGACGAGACTGTAGCGCCTCCATGGATACCGCAGGAGACACAGAAGAGACTGCTGGAGACGGAAGAGGCGGCAAGACCGCTGCCGAGGAAACGGGTAACGAGGAAGGGGCCACAGAACTCTCAGAGCGAGCATCCTTTCTCAACACCATCACCAGGCCACCCCGCTCACCACCAACCACAGCAGGGGGAACCACTCCCCACGAAGAACCGGAGCCACCCCACGCAGGCGACGCATCTGAAGCAGGACCCTCGGACACCAGACCAGGAGGGGAGGCCGAAACGCCGGCACCGGCATCCTCAGGCAAGTGTACCTCCGCCAACACCGTAGTGTGCACCACATCCGGAGCCACCCCACCGTCAACGGAAGGACGACACTCGTCGAAGTTGCCAACTTCAGCCCACGCAGAAGAACGACGGGAACGCTTAGGCTCGGGCCGCACATCATCAGACCCGGAGGCAGACTCAGCGACCCGCGCAGCACCAACCGAGCGAACCGACGCACGCCGCAGTATGGCAGCCTCCTCAACCACATGGGGCACCAGGCCAGGCACAGGAGGGAATGCCGGATCCACCCCAGCTCCCAGCACAACCGGAACAGACGGCTAGGGTGCAGGGACCGGGACAGACACAGCAGAAGAAGAACTGGAAGACGAGGGGTCCGATCAAACGGCAATTGGAAGAGGCTCAGGGACACCAGCCGGAGCAGGCGGAGCACTTGGCGAGGACACAACCTCCGGAGAAGATGCGGCAACAACAGGGGGCGTAACAGGCGGAGCAACAGCTGAAACAGAGGGCACCTCCTCAGCCGAAGAGACGTCCACACCCACCGAATCATCCCCCACAGGAAGGGGCGGAAAATCCTCCTCACTGAAGAGATTCACTGGTGCAACAGCAGGCGCAGAACAGTCAGCAGCCTGATGGCCCAAAAGACCACAACGATAACACGTCCGCGGCTGGCGGGCGTAAAACACCCGAATGTTGTACCCCATAAGGCGCACAGAGGACGGAATATCCGCCCGGAATCTCATGCCCAGGGTGCGAATGTTAGACCTCACACCCTTAAGAGGACTAGAAGACACCACGTTCACCCTCACACTAACAACTGCGCCAAACCGGCCGAAATACCGCCGTAGCAGAGCCTCTGGAAACTCCAAGGGAGCCCCATGCGCACTGATGTAAGTAAGTGCACCACTTCTGTCCGAGAGGGTTACAGTGCCCGCACCATCCGGCAGGGGCAGTGTCCGCCCCTCGTATCGCCGGAGAAAATCGCGATATGCCACCTCCTCTGCGAACTTCACAATTGCTCTACGGGCCGTTACCAACTCGACCCCATAAATCTCAAACACAGGGACAGAGAGCATTTCACAAGCCAGGGCAATCTCCGGGTAACCAGCCCACAGAGAGAACTCTAGTCCCACAGACTGAGCCCGGACGACAGGGGGTAGAGGGACCCCCATCATAACGCCACGTCAGCACAGGCGAGCAGAGACACACCCGCCCCCAACCGGCCGAAACTGGCAAACAACACCAACCAGCAGGTGAAATAGGGACCTTAAGTCGTGCTAAGAGGATCGAATTACAAACTCTTGTACATGAGTATCAACTAGATGTTCCCCATGGAGCCAACAAAAATGAACTGCATAACCTGTTATTGGATCGTCTCTTAGAGGAAGGTAAGATTGACTCTGAAACTCACGAAACTTACTCTATTGCAGATAAACCTGATTTGGCAACTCTGAAACTCAAACTAGAAATTGCCAAGATCGAACGAGAACAACAAAGGGAAGCAGCTGCCATACGAAAAGAAGAACAGGAACGTGAGATTGCAATACTCCGTGAACGTGAGTGAATACAGCTTGAAACAAAACAACGCCACCTGGAGATGCAACGCGAGCATGACAAACAACAAGCAGCTATGGCTATGGAATGTCGTCAACAAGAATTCGCGTTGGAAACTACACACCTCGCTCAACGCCAGCAAGCTACCGCCAGTCTTCCTGTCAGTTTCAATATCTCACATGCAAGTAAGTTAATGCCACCATTCGTAGAGACAGAAGATGACGTATTTTTCACCACCTTTGAGACCCTTGCTAATCAACTTAGTTGGCCTGCCGACCAATAGGTCGGAGTACATCTCAGAGTACATCTCACAGGTAGAGCTGCAGTTACACTCAGTACTTTGGCGTCTGAGAATGACTACCAGACTCTGAAACAAGCAGTGTTGGACGCCTACCTTCTCTCCACCGAAAGCTATCGAAGAAAATTCCGTGACCACCTAAAGGCAAGTACCACTACCTTTCTAGAATTTGCTAATACCAAAAGGAGATATTTTATGAAATGGCTGGAGGCAGCACATGTCTCTACCTTTGCAGAACTCGTCAACCTCATGCTAGTTGAAGAATTCTTGAGGCGTGTGCCTCCTCCTGTCCGTTTATATTTAGCAGATAAAGAAGAGACCGACTACCTAAAGTGTGCTAAGTCGGCTGACACTTACAGCCTCATCCACCGGCTGACACCAGACCCACCTTCCAGTAAGAAGTCTTGGTACAGTTACGAGAAAGTGAGTACCGATCAAGCTGGCTCGCAATTGTACTGTAAGTATTGTAGACTCTATGGACATACCATAGATAAATGTGGTAAGTCTCAATACAAAGGAAATACTGAATCCACTAAACCCAAACAGACTCCTCCTAAGTCCGGTAAGCCTGTGATGAATGTTGGTGTTCATGTTAATGATCTTTCTCTTTTCAGTAAACACCTGTATACTGGAACTGTCTCTACCAACGGTTCAGATCCGGAGGGACGTTTCAAACTGAAGATCTTGAGGAACACAGCGGCTCTTCAATCAATTATTTTGAAATCAGCTGTGCCCAATATCGCCTACACAGGAGAAACCGTCTTCATCACTGACCTCACTGCTACCACTCCTTATCCTCTCGCCAGAGTCCACCTGGATTGTCCCTTCGTGACCGGAGAAGTCCAAGTCGCCATCAGGGAAAAGCCTTTTCCCATGGCTGGAGTGCAACTTCTCCTGGGCAACGACTTGGCAGAAGACCTGCAACCGACCAACCTGATCGTCATGGACAAACCCCAGGTGTGTACCTCTGTAATGGATAATCCCATCTTTGAGTATGTTCCAGCAAAGGTTCAAGAGAGTGATGAAGTTTCTCCTCCGGTTTTAGTGACCACCCGTGCACAAGCTGCATGACCACAGCCAGCTGACTCTACTGCTACCGCTGTCCCTCAAGACCCTCAGAAACTACCCCCGAATCTGACCACGTTGGAGTTCCGTAAGTTACAGAGGGAAGATCTTACCTTGACACCATTATTCTTCCAGGCTGAGACTCAACCTGACAGTATTCCTGGGTTCTTCCTAGAGAACGAGTTGCTCTACCGCAGATATAGACCCAGTAAACTGAAAGAGGAGGACGATTGGGCCAACGTCGAACAACTAGTGATTCCTGCCAGCCTGCGGCCCACTATTCTACACCTGGCCCACGGAGCACTCTCACACTACGGATTTAATAAGACCTACCACGGAATCCGTCAAGACTACTACTGGCCAGGTATGGTAAATAGCGTCAAACAGTGTCATACATGTCAGGTGGCAGGTAAACCGAACATCTCTATCCCCAGAGCACCACTGACTCCCATACAGGTGCCTACGGAACCTTTCCACAGACTTATTATAGACTGTGTTGGTCCTTTACCTCGGACCAGTTCTGGTAACGCCTATATACTAACCATCCTGTGTCCTACCACCAGATTCCCCATAGCAGTTCCAGTAAAGAACATTACGGCTGCTACAGTTGTGAAACACTTATTGAAGATCTTCACCCAGTATGGATTTCCAAGGGAGGTTCAGAGCGACTGTGGCACCAACTTCACCAGTGATCTCTTCAAGAGGACACTGGAAGAGTTCAACATCACACAGGTATTGTCCAACCCCTATCATCCTGCTTCACAGGGTTCTCTTGAGCGTAGTCATCAGACTATTAAAGCACTCCTGAAGAAGTTTTGCAATGAAACCTCTAAGGATCGGGATAAGCAAATTGATTTGATAATGTGCATCTTTAGAAGTCTTCCCAATGAGTCTCTAGGAGTATCTCCTTATGAGATGCTCTACGGACGTAAGTGCCGTACTCCCCTCAAAGCTTTTAAAGACTCTCTACGTGATGCCACCTTCAGTGAGCATCAGAATGTGCCCCAGTTTCTTCAAAACCTACAACACATTCTAGAGAGGGGTACATAACTTTGCCAAGGATAATCTATTGAAAGCACAGGAGAGGATGAAGACTCATTACGACCAGAACAGCAAAGTAAGGAAATTTAAACCGGGAGACTTCGTGCTTGCCTATTTCCCTATCCCAGGTTCTCCTTTGCAAAACAGGTTTTCAGGACCCTACCGCATCAAGGAGTGCAGAAACAACCACAACTACGTTCTAGAGACTCCAGATAGGCGGCGGAAGACCCAGTTGTGCCACGTCAACCTCCTGAAGCTATATAACGGTACTCCTCCCACTGTATTGATAACATATTCTTCCTTTAAAGGTCCATACATCCACAGTGAGACCTTCCCTGCTTCTCCTCCCGAAAGCACTGACACTGAGTCAGCGCTTTCCAATTCGGAAATCCTAACTGATCTTCATAATCATTTTCAGGACCATAATAGTGCTCCGTTACCATATTCTAATCCTATTCTCACCTCGTCAGATATCACCAAGCCTTTCATCCTCCATGTCGACGCCAGTGGTACCAGCATCGGGGGTGACCTAATGCAGCAACGAGGCGAGGAGAATATACCTGTTAACGACCACAGCTACAGTAAACTACAGCACAATCGACAGGGAGCTACTCATCATCCTGAACTTGCAGCACTTCAAACAATACCCGAAAAGTGCTCGGTCTACCACCATCAACACGGACCACAACACCCTACACTTCCTGCAGCAAGCCCAATACCACACTCAACGTCTTCTACGATGGGCTTGATAACTGCAGAAATTCAACCTGGAGATCTCTACAACAAGGGGTCTGACAACATCATAGCCGACGTCCTCTCCAGAGTCTATGAAGTAGAGGCAACTCCACCTATCACTCTACCACATGAAGACGTAACTTCTTCCAGAACCGCAGGCTTCGGGGGAGAGTTGTGACGATAATCTCTTTCAAGAGAGATTGAGCCTGCTCTTCCCTACATAATTCACGTCATTCAAGTACAAGATACTATATTGAAGATACGTCCACCAGTATCGCCAAACGTTTTGCCCAGGAAGCAAAGCGTACCTTGCACCACCAGACACACCGGCTCCCGCCCACCGTCAACGAGCAAACTACCCATTCTCCGCCTGCCTGCTCCTGGTTGGCTGGTGTGTCGCTGCACCTGCACTCACGCCATTACCTGAGTCGACATCTGGGCCAGCACACGCTGTACTCCTCAGAATATCTCTGTGCTCTTTGGAGTTGACATCTCTCTCTAGTAGACAAAGCTCTGGCTGTCGTGTACTAAGGGAGGTGGCAGCTTAAGCCAGTATTCTCAGCACCTGATTAATATTACCACTATTGTATTGCACTTCATTTTATCTTAGAGTAAATTTTACAGCCATTAATTATTCATGTTGTTTTGTTTGTTGACTTGTTTTGAATTTTACGTAAGCCAAGGGATTGTCTTTGTTCATATCTTGTTTTCTAGAGTAATTAAAATTTCATTGTTTATACTTTGTGTTTTGTGTGTCTTCCCATTACCTTACCACAGGCAAGCAGGGTTTCTTTTTTTTCTGTAAATGTGACGAGGCAGCGCCCCCTGCTATTGAAAACTGCCGAACATCAACACTCCAACACTTTACCGTCACAATATATATATATATATATGTATATATATATATATATATATATATATATATATATATATATATATATATATATATAACTGAAAACTCACACCCCAGAAGTGACTCGAACCCATACTCCCAGAAGCAACGCAACTGGTATGTACAAGACGCCTTAATCCACTTGACCATCACGACCGGACATAATGAGGTGATAGCCGAGGCTATTTGAACCACCCCACCGCCGGCACTCGGATAGTAATCTTGGGCATAGCATTTTACCAAATCACCTCATTCTTTGGGGCACACGTGAGGAACACAAATGCGAACAAGCCTGAATGGTCCCCAGGACAATATGCAACTGAAAACTCACACCCCAGAAGTGACTCGAACCCATACTCCCAGAAGCAACGCAACTGGTATGTACAAGACGCCTTAATCCACTTGACCATCACGACCGGACATAATGAGGTGATAGCCGAGGCTATTTGAACCACCCCACCGCCGGCACTCGGATAGTAATCTTGGGCATAGCATTTTACCAAATCACCTCATTCTTTGGGGCACACGTGAGGAACACAAATGCGAACAAGCCTGAATGGTCCCCAGG
The DNA here is from genome assembly GCF_040958095.1 of Procambarus clarkii. Classification (NCBI taxonomy): domain Eukaryota; kingdom Metazoa; phylum Arthropoda; class Malacostraca; order Decapoda; family Cambaridae; genus Procambarus; species Procambarus clarkii. The sequence continues at coordinate 26,059,029 of NC_091198.1, forward strand.
ACAATATGCAACTGAAAACTCACACCCCAGAAGTGACTCGAACCCATACTCCCAGAAGCAACGCAACTGGTATGTACAAGACGCCTTAATCCACTTGACCATCACGACCGGACATAATGAGGTGATAGCCGAGGCTATTTGAACCACCCCACCGCCGGCACTCGGATAGTAATCTTGGGCATAGCATTTTACCAAATCACCTCATTCTTTGGGGCACACGTGAGGAACACAAATGCGAACAAGCCTGAATGGTCCCCAGGACAATATGCAACTGAAAACTCACACCCCAGAAGTGACTCGAACCCATACTCCCAGAAGCAACGCAACTGGTATGTACAAGACGCCTTAATCCACTTGACCATCACGACCGGACATAATGAGGTGATAGCCGAGGCTATTTGAACCACCCCACCGCCGGCACTCGGATAGTAATCTTGGGCATAGCATTTTACCAAATCACCTCATTCTTTGGGGCACACGTGAGGAACACAAATGCGAACAAGCCTGAATGGTCCCCAGGACAATATGCAACTGAAAACTCACTTCTGGGGTGTGAGTTTTCAGTTGCATATTGTCCTGGGGACCATTCAGGCTTGTTCGCATTTGTGTTCCTCACGTGTGCCCCAAAGAATGAGGTGATTTGGTAAAATGCTATGCCCAAGATTACTATCCGAGTGCCGGCGGTGGGGTGGTTCAAATAGCCTCGGCTATCACCTCATTATGTCCGGTCGTGATGGTCAAGTGGATTAAGGCGTCTTGTACATACCAGTTGCGTTGCTTCTGGGAGTATGGGTTCGAGTCACTTCTGCGGTGTGAGTTTTCAGTTGCATATTGTCCTGGGGACCATTCAGGCTTGTTCGCATTTGTGTTCCTCACGTGTGCCCCAAAGAATGAGGTGATTTGGTAAAATGCTATGCCCAAGATTACTATCCGAGTGCCGGCGGTGGGGTGGTTCAAATAGCCTCGGCTATCACCTCATTATGTCCGGTCGTGATGGTCAAGTGGATTAAGGCGTCTTGTACATACCAGTTGCGTTGCTTCTGGGAGTATGGGTTCGAGTCACTTCTGGGGTGTGAGTTTTCAGTTGCATATTGTCCTGGGGACCATTCAGGCTTGTTCGCATTTGTGTTCCTCACGTGTGCCCCAAAGAATGAGGTGATTTGGTAAAATGCTATGCCCAAGATTACTATCCGAGTGCCGGTGGTGGGGTGGTTCAAATAGCCTCGGCTATCACCTCATTATGTCCGGTCGTGATGGTCAAGTGGATTAAGGCGTCTTGTACATACCTGTTGCGTTGCTTCTGGGAGTATGGGTTCGAGTCACTTCTGGGGTGTGAGTTTTCAGTTGCATATTGTCCTGGGGACCATTCAGGCTTGTTCGCATATATATATATATATATATATGCACAGACTACCCTATTCCAGTAGCTGAAGTTTATAACTTTTTAGACACTCAACCCACCAGGGGACTCGAACACTGGCCAACAAGGTGGCAGTTGCATGCTGTATCCACTACACCATACTTCAAAGCCAAAAGAGAGGTAGGAATTCTGGGGTATTTAACCAACCAGAACTCCAATCCTCTCCCAGGCAATGAGATAGTGTGGGACCTCTAATGCTCTTTCATCGGTTCCTGTTATATGGGAAATGCATTTGGCACTGAGTTTTCCCATATAACAGGAACCGATGAAAGAGCATTAGAGGTCCCACACTATCTCATTGCCTGGGAGAGGATTGGAGTTCTGGTTGGTTAAATACCCCAGAATTCCTACCTCTCTTATGGCTTTGAAGTATGGTGTAGTGGATACAGCATGCAACTGCCACCTTGTTGGCCAGTGTTCGAGTCCCCTGGTGGGTTGAGTGTCTAAAAAGTTACATATATATATATATATATATATATATATATATATATATATATATATATATATATATATATATATATATATATATATATATATTATGTCGTACCTAGTAGCCAGAACGTACTTCTCAGCCTACTATGCAAGGCCCGATTTGCCTAATAAGCCAAGTTTTCCTGAATTAATATATTTTCTCTAATTTTTTTCGTATGAAATGATAAAGCTACCCATTTCATTATGTATGAGGTCATTTTTTTTTTATTGGGGTTAAAATTAACGTAGATATATGACCGAACCTAACCAACCCTACCTAACCTAACCTAACCTATCTTTATAGGTTAGGTTAGGTTAGGTAGCCGAAAAAGTTAGGTTAGGTTAGGTTAGGTAGGTTAGGTAGTCGAAAAAACATTAATTCATGAAAACTTGGCTTATTAGGCAAATCGGGCCTTGCATAGTAGGCTGAGAAGTGCGTTCTGGCTACTAGGTACGACATATATAATATATATATATATATATATATATATATATATATATATATATATATATATATATATATATAATAGAATATATAATATATATATATATATATATATATATATATAATATATATATATATATATATATATAGAAGAAAAGCTGAACGACCTGAGGAGGATGGAGGGAAGAATAGGGGCTTTAGACGCCCACGATGCTTTGTACCTTCTCACAAGGTGCCTGGCTTTGCCCAGACTGACCTATTTCCTAATGTGTGCTCCCTCCTTCGACAGCCCAAAATTAACAGAATATGACACACTCCTAAGGTCAATAACCGTGAAAGTGTTAAACCTCTCCCTGCAAGATGACCAATGGGACCAAGCAACGCTCCCAGTTAGACTCGGGGGAATAGGTATTCGCAAGGCGACACAGTTAGCATTGCCAGCATTCTTATCCTCGACCAGTGCAACAGGTGAATTAGTTAAGGAAATACTACCGGAACACCTAAGAGACTCCAATGGGATTCATGATCCCAAATTCGCGGAAGGAGCCGGTCAGTGGGACACTCTCGTCAACTCTCATCCTCGACCGACTTTTCCAAATGACTGCAAACAGTCCAAATGGGATAGCCCCATAGTGGAGAACATCGCCACATCATTGTTGGAGGCAGCTTCCAGGAAGGACAAAGCGCGTCTTCTAGCTGTGCAAGCGCCCCATGCCGGGGACTTCCTGTTGGCAGTCCCTAATTCCGCCTTGGGCACCCGCCTGGACCATCGGACCCTAAGTATTGGTGTTGCTCTGCGCCTTGCCGCCCCTATCTCCACCGAGCACCGGTGTATTTGCGGCCATGCACGGGCAGACCAATACGGCAGCCATGGTCTCATCTGTCGTAAGACACAGGGAAAGATTGCCAGACATGAAGCAGTCAATGACATCATCAAGAGAAGTTTGGCGTCAGCTGGGTGCCCAGCACAAAGGGAACCTCAGTTGTGCAGACCTGATAACAGCCAAAAACGCCCAGATGGAGTCACCCTGCAGCCGTGGAGGGAAGGTAAACAGGTCGTGTGGGACTACACGTGTGCATCCACATTGGTTGATACCTATCTACCTTACAGCGCAGCTGAGGGAGGCGGGACGGCCACCTTCAGGGAGACCCAGAAAACTAACAAGTACAGGGACCTAGAACGTTGTTACAGGTTCGTGCCAATAGGCTCTGAGACTCTGGGCGCCTGGGGTAAATGTGCACTTAAGTTCCTGAAGGAGCTGGGCGAGGAACTCATTGGGAAGACTAGAGACCCAAGAGTGGCCAGTTTTATGTTCCAGCGCCTCAGTGTCGCTGTTCAGAGGGGAAATGCGTGCTGTATCTTGGGTACGCACCCGACCCCCGAGGAGCTGGACGAGGTCTTCGAACACTGAGTGGTATATTGTTATATAAGTGTGTGTTTTCTGTAAACTGTAGCATTGCAATAAAATCAAATAAAAAAAAATAATAGGGGTGGTAGGAGAGGAAAAGATTAAAGTATTCAGTGAGAATCCACAAGGTCTTCTCTGAACACTATTTATTTTCTTCTTCGAGGATGTGGGTCCCTTTAATTAAACCAGTGGTGGTACCCCTAAATATATATATATATATATATATATATATATATATATATATATATATATATATATATATATATATATATATATATATATATATATATATATATATATTTATATATATATATATATATATATATATATATATATATATATATATTTATATATATATATATATATATATATATATTTATATATATATATATATATATATATATATATATATATATATATATATATATATATATATATATATATATTTATATATATATATATATATTTATATATTTATATATATATATATATATTTATATATATATATATATATATATATATTTATATATATATATATATATATATATATATATATATATATATATATATATATATGTCGTACCTAGTAGCCAGAACGCACTTCTCAGCCTACTATGCAAGGCCCGATTTGCCTAATAAGCCAAGTTTTCATGAATTAATTTGTTTTCGAATACCTAACCTACCTAACCTAACCTAATCTAACTTTTTCGGCTACCTAACCTAACCTAACCTAACCTATAAAGATAGGTTAGGTTAGGTTAGGTAGGGTTGGTTAGGTCCGGTCATATATCTACGTTAATTTTAACTCCAATAAAAAAAATCGACCTCATACATAATGAAATGGGTAGCTTTATCATTTCATAAGAAAAAAATTAGAGAAAATATATTCCTTCATGAAAACTTGGCTTATTAGGCAAATCGGGCCTTGCATAGTAGGCTGACAAGTGCGTTCTGGCTATTAGGTACGACATATATATATATATATATATATATATATATATATATATATATATATATATATATATATGTCGTACCTAGTAGCCAGAACTCACTTCTCAGCCTACTATGCAAGGCCCGATTTGCCTAATAAGCAAAGTTTTCATGAATTAATGTTTTTTCGTCTACCTAACCTACCTAACCTAACCTAACCTAGCTTTTTTTGGCTACCTAACCTAACCTTACCTATATATATAGGTTAGGTTAGGTTAGGTAGGGTTGGTTAGGTTCGGTCATATATCTACGTTAATTTTAACTCCAATAAAATTTTTTTTACCTCATACATAGAGAAAAGGGTAGCTTTATCATTTCATAAGAAAAAAATTATAGTAAATATATTAATTCAGGAAAACTTGGCTTATTAGGCAAATCGGGCCTTGAATAGTAGGCTGAGAAGTGAGTTCTGGCTACTAGGTACGACATATATATAATATATATATATATATATATATATATATATATATATATATATATATATATATATATATATATATATATATATATATATATATATATATATATATATATGACCGAAAAATATTATATATTTTTGTAGTAGTAGGCCGAGAAGTGCGTTCTGGCTACTAGGTACGACATATATATAATATATATATATATATATATATATATATATATATATATATATATATATATATATATATATATATATATATATATATATATATATATATATGTCGTACCTAGTAGCCAGAACTCACTTCTGAGCCTACTAGGCAAGGCCCGATTTGCCCAATAAGCCAAGTTTTCATGAATTAATTGCTTTTCGACTACCTAACCTACCTAACCTAACCTAACCTAACTTTTTCGGCTACCTAACCAAACCTAACCTATAAAGATAGGTTAGGTTAGGTTAGGTAGGGTTGGTTAGGTTTGGTCATATATCTACGTTAATTTTAACTCCAATAAAAAAAAATTGACCTCTTACATAATGATATGGGTAGCTTTATCATTTCATAAGAAAAAAATTAGAGAAAATATATTAATTCATGAAAACTTGGCTTATTAGGCAAATCGGGCCTTGCATTGTAGGCTGAAAAGTGAGTTCTGGCTACTAGGTACGACATATATATATATATATATATATATATATATATGTCGTACCTAGTAGCCAGAACTCACTTTTTGGCCTACTATGCAAGGCCCGATTTGCCTAATAAGCCAAGTTTTCCTGAATTAATATATTTTTTCTAATTTTTTTCTTATGAAATGATAAAGCTTCCCATTTCATTATGTATGAGGTCAATTTTTGTTTATTGGAGTTAAAATTAACGTAGATATATGACCGAACCTAACCAACCCTACCTAACCTAACCTAACCTATCTTTATAGGTTAGGTTTGGTTAGGTAGCCGAAAAAGTTAGGTTAGGTTAGGTTAGGTAGGTTAGGTAGTCGAAAAGCAATTAATTCATGAAAACTTGGCTTATTAGGCAAATCGGGCCTTGCATAGTAGGCTGAGAAGTGCGTTCTGGCTACTAGGTACGACATATATATATATATATATATATATATATATATATATATATATATATATATATGTATATATATACATATATATATATATATATATATATATATATATATATATATATATATATATATATATATATATATATATATATATATATATATATATATATATATGCGAACAAGCCTGAATGGTCCCCAGAACTATATGCAACTGTAAACTCACACCCCAGAAGTGACTCGAACCCATACTGCCAGAAGCAACGCAACTGGTGGGTACAGGGCACCTTAATCGACTCTCGACCATCACGACCGGGACATAAGGAGGTGATAGCCGAAGCTATTTGAACCATCCCCTCCCCAGCCGGCACTCGGATGGTAATCTTGGGCAAAGTATTTTATCAAATCCCCTCATTCAGGCTTCATTCAGTCCTGGGGCCCATTCAGGCTTGTTTGCATTTGTGTTCCTCTCGTGTGCCCCAAAGAATGAGGTGATTTGATAAAATACTATGCTCAAGATTACCATCCGAGTGCCGGCAGGGGGGGTGGGGGGGAGGGTTGAAATAGCTTTGCCTATCACCTCTTTTTGTCCGGTCGTGATGGTCGAGTGGATTAAGGTGTCCTGTACACACCAGTTGCATTGCTCCTGGGAGTATGGGTTCGAGTCACTTCTGGGGTGTGAGTTTTCAGTTGCATATTGTCCTGAGGACCATTCAGGCTTGTTCGCATTTGTGTTCCTCACGTGTGCCCCAAAGAATGAGGTGATTTGATAAAATAATATGCCAAAGATTACCATCCGAGTGCTGGCGGGGGGGGGGGGGGTGGGGGGAGGGTTCAAATAGCTTTGACTATCACCTCCTTTTGTCCTGTTGTGATGGTCTAGTGGATTAAGGTGTCCTGTACACACCAGTTGCGTTGCTCATGGCAGTATGGGTTCGAGTCACTTCTGGGGTGTGAGTTTTCAGTTGCATATAGTTCTGGGGACCATTCAGGCTTGTTCGCATATATATATATATATATATATATATATATATATATATATATATATATATATATATATATATATATATATATATATATATATATATATATATATATATATACGCAGAACTAGCCTGCGGCAAAGAAGCATGGTAAAAGAACACTATACAGCATAAGGGTTAAAGCCACCCAGAAGGGCCACTTGGAAAGGGCAAAAAGCCAATACAGACAGTAACGCATAACCGGAACATGCAGGGACCGGGAAGAACAATATGAAATGACTCCCACACACACAAACAAGAACAAACACCGGAATGCACAGGAACCGGGAACAATGCTACAACCACACTCCAAACACATATAAAAAAAACAACACTGGAACACGCAAGAACCGACAAGGAAACACAAAACACACACAAACACAGACACCAGAAAGCACACACGCACGCACACACACACACACACACACACACACACACACACACACACACACACACACACACACACATACACACACACACACAAGGGATATAAGGGAAGACAAGATGGAAGCCCCCTTGGGAATGAGTGATAACAGTGTATTGAACTTTGAGTTCCTGGTAGAGCTAGGAATTATCTCCCTCAATAAAGAACTAGGAAACAAAAGGCTGGCATACCGAAAGGGAAATTATGAGGAGATGAGAAGCTTCCTAAGGAAAATACCTTGGGACACAGACCTCAGAGCTAAGTCTGTACAAGAGATGATGGACTATGTCACCCGAAAGTGTCAGGAGGCAGTAAGCAGATACATCCCGGCCCTAAAGAAAAAATCCGAGAAGCAAAAAAAGAATCCATGGTATAATAGGGCATGTATGGAATCAAAGAAACTGAACAAAAAGGCATGGAGGAACTTCCAGAATAACAGAACACCAGAAAGCAGAGAGAGATACCAGAGAACCAGGAATGAGTATGTCAGGGTGAGAAAAGAAGCAGAGAAAAGTTATGAAAATGATATAGCAAACAAAGCCAAGACCGAACCAAAGCTACTCCACAGTCACATCAGAAGGAAAACAACAGTGAAAGAACAGGTAGTGAAACTTAGAACAGGCGAGGACAGGTATACAGAGAATGACAAAGAGGTGTGTGAAGAACTCAACAAGAGGTTCCAGGAGGTCTTCACAACAGAACAAGGTGAGGTCACTGTGCTAAGAGAAAGGGAAGTAAACCAGGCGGCCTTGGAAGGGTTCGAAATTACGAGAGAGGAGGTCAAGAGACACCTGCTGGATCTGGATGTTAGAAAGGCTGTTGGTCCAGACGGGATCTCGCCATGGGTACTGAAAGAGTGTGCAGAGGCACTTTGCTTGCCACTCTCCATAGTGTATAGTAGGTCACTGGGGACGGGAGACTTACCAGAAATATGGAAGACGGCGAATGTGGTCCCAATATACAAAAAGGGCGACAGACAAGAGGCACTGAACTACAGGCCAGTGTCCTTGACTTGTATACGATGCAAGGTGATGGAGAAGATCGTGAGAAAAACCTAGTATCACATCTGGAGAGAAGGGACTTCATGACAAATCGCCAACATGGGTTCAGGGAGGGTAAATCTTGCCTGACTGGCTTAATAGAATTCTATGACCAGGTGGCAAAGATTAAGCAAGAAAGAGAGGGCTGGGCAGACTACATTTTCTTGGATTGTCGGAAAGCCTTTGACACAGTACCGCATAAGAGGCTGGTACATAAGCTGGAGAGACTGGCAGGTGTAGCTGGTAAGGTGCTCCAGTGGATAAGGGAGTACCTAAGCATAGGAAGCAGAGAGTTACGGTGAGGGGTGAGACCTCCGATTGGCGTGGTCACCAGTGGAGTCCCACAGGGCTCTGTACTCGGTCCTATCTTGTTTCTGATATATGTAAATGACCTCCCGGAGGGTATAGATTCATTTCTCTCAATGTTTGCGGACGATGCCAAAATTATGAGACGGGTTAAGACAGAAGAGGACTGTCTGAGGCTTCAAGAAGACCTAGACAAGCTGAAGGAATGGTCGAACAAATGGTTGTTAGAGTTTAACCCAACCAAATGTAATGTAATGAAGATAGGTGTAGGGAGCAGGAGGCCAGATACAAGGTATCATCTGAGAAAGAAAAAGACTTTCTGGGTTGATATCACGCCAGACCTGTCTCCTGCAGCCCATATAAAGAGGATAACATCAGCGGCATATGCCAGGCTGGCCAACATACGAACGGCATTCAGAAACTTGTGTAAAGAATCATTCAGAACTTTGTATACCACATATGTCAGGCCAATCCTGGAGTATGCAGCCCCAGCATGGAGTCCATATCTAGTCAAGGATAAGACTAAATTGGAAAAGGTTCAAAGGTTTGCCACCAGACTAGTACCCGAGCTGAGAGGTATGAGCTACGAGGAGAGACTACAGGAATTAAACCTCACTTCGCTGGAAGACAGAAGAGTTAGGGGGGACATGATCACCACATTCAAGATTCTGACGGGAATTGATAGGGAAGATAAAGACAGGCTATTTAACACAAGGGGCACGCGTACAAGGGGACACAGGTGGAAACTGAGTGCCCAAATGAGCCACAGAGATATTAGAAATAACTTTTTTAGTGTCAGAGTGGTTGACAAATGGAATGTATTAGGAAGTGATGTGGTGGAGGCTGACTCCATACACAGTTTCAAGTGTAGATATGATAGAGCCCAATAGGCTCAGGAATCTGTACACCTGTTGATTGACGGTTGAGAGGCGGGACCAAAGAGCCAGAGCTCAACCCCCGCAAGTACAACTAGGTGAGTACACACACCCAACAGCACTAGAAACAACACAAGAAACGTAACATATTAAACACACATAGGAAACAAACCAGTACAGTACATACAAAACACAACGACCAAACGGGGCGAGCCAAAAACATGGATGCAACCCATACATACAGCAGACAAGGCAACAAATACAGAACACAGGGAGTACACAAATCAATCACAAGTACTATGCATGTTTATCCGGGAACTCCTGCATCAGAAAGCACAAGCAGCAAGCCTCCCAAATCAGCATGACGTCTTCGGACACCTGTCGACCAGGAGACGCACAAGGCCGAGGCGTCAAATCTGGGACCCCATAAATGAACCCCCATTACCCACGGCACCCAAATAGTAGAAGAGCACCACGGTACCGAACGCACCTGGTCATCCCAAGTGAGTTCCAAACACTGAGACTCGCGGAGCACGTCCCAGGAGGCCGTGACCACAAGGAGGAGTTCCGCACCAGGGGATTTTGCACTGGGATTCGCACTGGGTGTCGCATTGGGTTTCGCACTAGTTTTCACACTAGGCTTCTCACTGGGCTTCACACGGGGGAGGGGGGGGCGGGAACCCGCAGAGGATGCAGACGCGCCAGGGCCCCCGCCACCAGGCACAGGAGCAGAGGCTCCATGGCGCACATCCTTCCTCAGCACCACGACAAGGTCCCGATCATCAGGGGCAATCTTCCACTGTGGGGAGCCAACAGCAGGAGGCGCAGGGGACGACACAGGAGGTAGCACAGAGCCCCCCACAGCACCGCCAACCACGGTGGGAGACACCGGAGTACCATATTCTCCCACTTCCACCGAAGGCACACCACTAAGGGGAGACACATTCGGAACCTGCTTCGAGCACTTGGAGACAGGCTGCCGGTTGTTCGAGCTATCACCCCCATCATCCCGCATCACAACAAATCTTTCCGACAGGCACACCTTCAAAGCATGGCCCCTGAGAACTGCAGCTTCAACAGCTGGTGGCATCGGACCACGCACCGCAAGAGACAGCTCCTCACGGACATCCAGAGTGACAGGAGACACCGTATCCAGGGATGGAACAGGCAAGGGTAGCCGAGACGGGGCAGGCTGGGGCGTCAGGGGCAGGGACGGGTCAGTCAGGGAAGCCGGCGTCTTCCCACCGTGAACCCTCAAGTCAACATCCACACCACCACCCCAACCCCCAAGTCAACACCACTCACATCCGCACCCAAGCGAGCCGCAGGGTCCAACATCGGGGCAGCAGCCGGCAGGGAAGCAACACACATCCCAGTACTTGGAGGGATGTGTGTTGCTGACTTCCCTCGATGCCATCCAGGGCTGACATCGGGGGAAAATCCTCCTCCCGGATTAGGTTAACAGGGGTAACCCGGCGCTCCACACACCCCGCAGCCTGGTGGCCCAGTAGGCCACACCTGAAACATGTCCTGGGCTGGCCTGCGTGAAATACACGAATAGGGAACCCCAACAGCATGATGGAGGACGGTATAGGATCCCTGAGGAGCATGGCGAGAGTGTAGGGGTCCCACATGGGACCCCTTCCACTTCCCAGTGGGGACGGTGTTCACCCTCACATGAAGGACCCGCTCAAAATGAGGAAAGTACCGACATAGAAGATCCTCTGGAAACTCGAAAGTTGTCCCATGCACCGCCACATACGTCGTTGTACCACAGCAATCTGAGAAAGTCACTGACCCACCATCACCCGGCAGAGTGAAGGAGCGCCCATCATTGTGCGCGACGAGATCATGGTAAAATCCTGAGGAGGCGAACTTGACAATCGCTCGCCTCCCAGCAAGCAGCTGCACCCAACACACAACTTCCACTGGAACATGCAACATGTCAAGTAACACCACTTCCACTGCCTAGTAGGAAGCATTCCTGGAAAGTCCCAGGCCGATTGAGTCCTGCCGGACGACAGGGGGCATAGCCCTCCCCCCCATTCTGCAGACCCCTTACGGCCCCAGGGGCCATTCAGGGAAAAGCACGGCATGCAAGCCACGTCAGCAGCTACACCCGGGCTCGCACACCACGCCGGGTTAACAACAACTGTCAGTCCAAAGCGTGTAGTTGCTAACCTCCACGTGCTCCACCCTCACTGTACTATGTGACGTCACTGCTTGTTACAGCCTTACTCACGCTTTTGAGTGTTGTTGCCTGCCTGGCTGCGTGCTGACGTGGCCTTTTTGCCATGGGGGGCCTGGCTATTCCTCCTGTGTTGAGGGTAAATTCCGTGGGACTGGAATTCACGTGTAAGGCTGGTTATCCGGCCGTTGAGTTAATTATGTGTGACATGCTTCGTGTCCCGGTGGAAGCTGTGTATGGCGTTGAGCTTGTTACGGCCCACCGGGTGATTGTCAAGTTCGTGGGGGAGGAGGAGTATCGGGACTTCCTCCGGCGGAACGAGGGGCGTTCATTGCAGTTGCCTACGAGGTCTTGTACGAATGAGCATGAATGAGTGAATGGGAGAGAAGCCTACCTGTAAGTTCAAGAGCTTGTTTTCTTAAAATGTCTTTTTCTTAGTTGATCTGAATGGTCATCCAGAGTTCTCACCTTCTCAACACCTGACACAGGTACAGGTGGAGACCGAGATACCTGACGGTTTATGCGTGTTTATTTGTGTTGTATCACAACATTACACTTGTTTGTGAATGTGAGCTTCACATACACTTCTCATTTAATTATTGTGTGACATAATTAATGTGCATGATTATTGCCTTTACCATTGACAGTACCATTCTTGTTTATTGTGCATGATCATTACCCGAGTATCCTGTTGGAACGCCTGTGACCATTTGCACACTGACAGTTAGGTGTCCCGTGTTAGTGATTGACTGTCAATCGTGTTAAGTTAGGTTTTGTCTACAAGTGGATCAGAATCGATTAATCAGACGTCAAATCACGCTATAATGCGTTCATAGCCTTGCTGATGTCAATTTAAAGTAAATCAATCACCCATTGTATTAGTGGTACATATGTAAATAAAATACTGTTAAGCATTATGCGGTGTTTCCGATGAACCGCTTCTGAATACTGCCATTACTGTTACTTAAGCCTTCAGCCCCAGGTGTCTTCAACACCGAGTTGCCTATTATTCACAAAGCTATCAATGTGATGAGGACCCCTAGAAGTCCCTTAAAGTGTTTCAATTGCATTGAGTAGATACCCACGACCAACGTGGATAAGGACCAGGTGAAGACAGTCTGAGAGGAGACCATCACGGAGTCCTACTCGACCGTGCTTCCAGGCCCTGTACGCTTGCTCATGTATTTTCTCTGCTGGAATCCGACAGCTTCCTGAAGCGTCTGCCATATCCACATTGGCGACGTTGCATGCATTGCAGACCTAAATTAAAAGAAAAAGTAGAAAACCCCACAATAAATGTACAATTGTAAGGACAGGAGTTATACATACTAATGAATCAACCATTATGCAAAGCGTTTCCCTCAAAACTTAAAATGAATAGACAAAAAATTTATCTAAAGGTGGGAGGGAGATAAAACACTTAATACTAAGGAGAAATAAGCTAAAACAATGAGAATGATCATGGAAAATAACAAATGAATGCAAAAAGGTTACACTAAGAATTCATTCATAGAGTCCATAGACAATATGGCGTCATTGCTACATCTACTGACGCCATCACAAAATGGAGTCAGTAGACAGAGCAATTGTACATTAGTTTATTTACATTAATAAAAGAATGGAAATACAAGGTGTAGTTTAGAAAAAAACAAGTGGACTCATTGTTAATTCGTAGATTAATTTGATCAGAGGATTTATTACCAAAGTATAGAAGGTTTTATCAATGTTAAGGATGAGTTCGTTAGCAGTTAACCAAAGACGGACATTATTTAGTTCAGTAGTCACTTTTTCATTCAGAATATGAAGGTTGAGACTGGAGAAAATGAAGGTTGTGTCATCAAGCAATGAGCTTGAGGTAATGACAGGCATTTGGAAGGTCATTAATGAAGATGAGAAAGAGGAAAAGGCCAAGTATACTGCTCTGTTGAAAACCAATGTTGATGGGTAGGGCGGGATAATTTTGTATATATATTTTGTATTAAATAATGTATATAAATAAAAATTTAAATGTACGTTTGTGCATGACCCCTAATCTCCGAAAGTTCTTCACCGATTGCTTTGAAATTTTCACACAACGTTCCATTCGCATCCGAGCAGGTTTTTATATACATACTATATAGATGTTACGTCTGTGACGGTAAAAAACATGCTTTTTCTGAAAAAAAAACTGTTTTTCATGTGAGGGAAATCTTCGAAACCTCTTTACCGATTGCTTTGAAATTTTGACACAACGTTGCATTCGAATAGGCGCGTCTTTTTATATATTTACTATATACAAGCCTCACCTGTGACAGGTAAAAACATGCGTTTTTGAAAAAACAGCGCCATCTGTTGCACATAATAGCAACATGCACGCTATACTAAATATGTCACGAATTCCATTTCAATGTTTCCAATTGCATTGATAAATTATATTTTCATAGATTTCAATTTATATTATTTTTTATTGAATTATTTTGTGTGACATTGTGTTGGAATTGAGCTGTGTTGTTTACCATACTGTTCATTTCGTAAGTAGAAGCATAGATGCCACACCTGTGACAGGCAAAACTGCTTTTTCCTGAAAAACAATGCCATCTGTTGCATGTAAGAGCAACACACACATGCTATACTAAATATGTTACAATTCCATTTCAATGTTTCTGATTGCATTGATAAATTGAATTTTCATAGATTTGTATATATTTTCATTTTGATTTAATTTTTTTGTGTGAATTGTGTTGGATTTGAGATGTGTTGTTTACCATAATGTTCATTTCGTGAGTATAGTTTATTTTTTATTGTTTCACATTTTCATTTCATTTTTAACTGTTTTTCTTTTATTTCAGTGATGGGAACATCAGATCACTTGATGTTCTCAATTTTCTGATGGGAACATCAGACCATTTGGGAAGGCATTGGACGAGGGAGTGGGGAATGGTGGGAATGACAAGGGGACGGAAGGGAGAGATGGTGGGGAGGACGAGGGGACAAGGGGAGGGGGTAATGGTGGATTTTTGCATATGGATTTTTTGCATATGATACAAAAATCTCTCGATTTTTGTATCATATGCAAATTTGCAAATGTTGCTGCTCAAACCTGAATCTAAATCATTTATATATATTATGAATAACAGAGGACCCAGGGCAGAGCCTTGTGGCACTCCACTTACAACATTTTCCCTGTCTGACTTTCCCCCATTTCTACTAACTCTCTGTTTCCTCTGGTATATCCACGCCCTAATTCAACTTCATATAACACCCCCAATACAATGAGCCTTTATCTTTTTAATCAGTCTTTCATGTGGCACTATATTAAAAGCTTTGCTAAAGTCAAGGTACACATCATCGCAAACCTTACCACTATCAACTGCCTCAACTATGCTGGAATAAAATGATAGCAAATTTGTTAAGCAAGAGCGGCCATTTGTAAAACCATGTTGTGACTCATTTATTAGTTTATGTTTTTTAAGATGAAGACGAATGGTATTTGCAATTATCGATTCAAGTAACTTTCACACAATAGACGTTAGGCTAATTGGCCGATAGTTTGACGTTTGTGATCTATCTCCTTTCTTAACAGTTGGTACCAAATTAGCTACTTTCCACGACTCTGGCACTCTGTCCGACTTTAATGATTTATTAAATATGGTAGACAATGGATCGCAAAGCTCCTCTTTGCATTCTTTAAGCACCCTGGCAAACACTTCATCCGACTCTGGGGATTTGTTTGGTTTGAGTTTCACTATTTGTTTAATAACATCCTCCCTGGTAACTGTTAGACTAGTCAACTTGTCCTCCCCCCCCCCCCCCCCCCCACACATAGATTTGTTCGGCTGAAGGCACAGTTAAGTTCTTTAGTAAATACAGAAATAAAATATTTATTAAAAATACTACTCATCTCTTCGTCATTATCCGTTAAACCTGTCTCGGTTTTTAATGGACCTATCCTTTCCCTAACCGTTGTTCCATATAACTGAAAAAACCTTTAGGATTTGCCTTTGCTTAGCCTGCTATACGAACTTCATAGTTTCTTTTTGCTCTCCTAATTTCTTTTTTAACATTTCTAACCAATTGTGCGAATTCTTGTTCTAAACTGACTTCCCCATTTTTAATTCTTTTGTTCCAAGCTCTCTTTCTAAGGTTCTTCAGATCCTTTGTTATCCATTTCGGGTCATTTGTATTCGATCTATTCAATTTGTAAGGTATACTACGTTCCTGTGCTTTGCTTAAAATATTTTTAAATAAGTTAAATTTTGAATCCACATCGAAATCCCCATTTACATCACC
Source organism: Procambarus clarkii (assembly GCF_040958095.1). Lineage (NCBI taxonomy): Eukaryota > Metazoa > Arthropoda > Malacostraca > Decapoda > Cambaridae > Procambarus > Procambarus clarkii. Next base: position 26,075,379 of record NC_091198.1, read on the forward strand.
CATCGCTGGGTTCACGTCTTGTTCCAAGACCGGCCCACCCCCTATGCCCAAGACTTTCCAATCTATTTTACCCAAAAAAATTCTTAGGATATTAAAATTAGCTTTGCGAAAATTTGGCACTTTAACAGAATTTTCTCCTGCAGATCTATTCTATTCCATGCTAAATCTGATTTCTTTGCGATCACTGTTCACTCGCTATTTCGATATAATTAATTTGTATTTCCTTGTTAGTTAACACTAAATATAAAATATTATTTTCCCGTGTTGGTTTCTTAATGTGTTAAGTAAGAAAGCAATCATCAATTAATTCTAGACAATCTTCTGCTTCGTTATTCCCTGTTCTGTTAATCCAGTTTATTCCAGTAAAATTAAAGTCACCCATGACACAAATACTGTTAGACCTAGATGCTCTAGATATTTCATCCCATAGATGTTTTGCTTCCATTCTTTCTAAATTTGGTGGCCTATATATAACTCCTAATATAAGATTATTTGCTTTTTCGATTAATTCTATCCAAATAGTTTCTGTGTGTGTGTTCAGTTTTGATTCCCTCTTTGAGACTACATTTCAAAATTTTCCCTTACAGATATGGCTACCCCTCCCCCCTCCTCGTCTATTATATCTATCTGTGTGAAATAGTTTAGATCCATTTATTTGATATTGAGCTAATAGTTCTCAATTTTCTACATTCATCCACGTTTCGGTAAGTGCAATAATATCTATTTTTTCCGTGCATACAAGAGCATTTAAATTGTTTATTTTGTTTCTTAGACTCCTACTGGTCGTATAATATACCCTAAGTGTATTGTTATTTTGGGGCTCCACTCGTTCTCTGGTCATTTTGCCAAGTTGTTTCTCCCACAAACACGTACTTTTATTATCCCCTTTCTTCATATATTTTTTTTATTTATTTTTTTTTTTTGAGATATATACAAGAGTTGTTACATTCTTGTACAGCCACTAGTACGCGTAGCGTTTCGGGCAAGTCCTTAATCCTATGGTCCCTGGAATACGATCCCCGCCGCGAAGAATCGTTTTTTCATCCAAGTACACATTTTACTGTTGCGTTAAACAGAGGCTACAGTTAAGGAATTGCGCCCAGTAAATCCTCCCCGGCCAGGATACGAACCCATGACATAGCGCTCGCGGAACGCCAGGCGAGTGTCTTACCACTACACCACGGAGACTGTTACAATCAATTCCTATACTGTTACTATATCAATTCCCATACCACTATCTACCATCAGTTTAAACCCAAACAAATTCCTCCCACCACAGGTTCCAACGAGTTGGCAACAGCAACAACCCCATCCCGAGCATACAAGTCATTTCTTCCATAGAAGTGTTCCCAGTTATCTATAAATTATATTGCATTTGATTTGCAATATTTGTCCAGTCGGCAAATGACACCAAGTGCCCTCTACAACCATTTATTTCCAACTTCCTTTCTTGGAGGAATGCCACATATGACGGCGATTCCTCCCTTACTCCTAACTAATTCTATGACTATCTTAAATCTCTGTATCAGTTCCTCACTCCTAACTCGTCCAACATCATTTTCACCGGCACTGATACAAATATTGGGTTTGTTCCCATTTCCAGCCATAATATCGTCCATATTGTTAACATCACCAATTCCTGCTCCCGGATTGCAAACCCTAAACCTGTTCCCCCCTGTCTCTGCCAGAAAAAGTTCTATCCTGATACCTCACCTGTGAAATCTCCAACAACCAAAATATGCTGAGGTATTTCCTTTACTTTGTGAGCACCTTGAGAGACCTGCACTCCTTTCGTTGACTTGACTTTCGAGGAAACTACAGTTTCCACACAGCATTTGTCCTCCAGCACGGTGAATGGGTTGGAAGTCCTTATGGTATCTGTAGGTGGCCTTGACAAAGTCTTCCTAAGACCCCCCCCCCCCCTGTCCTTTACAACATTCCATGTCTTTCTACTGCTAAGTTATATAAATATACATATTATATAAATTATTTAATATACATTTATATATTTTTTATATAATTCTCAGTATGCCAATTTTCCCGTGTCATTACCGAGCATGAGCCGTAAATCCCAAATGTTATACTTGATCCTGCCTCGCAAGAACTTCAATATTCTGTCTACTGAGTAACCCACTTGCCTTCCTTTCTACACACAACAATTGTAATCAGAATGTAGCATAATTATTGTATTTTTTTATTTTTTTTTTGCATTTTATGTCAATATGAAAAATTAAAAACCCTCATTAAATCCACTCTAACGCTTCTTCCACATAAAGCTTTAAAAGTGTTTGTAATCCAGTTTACAAGAACAACTTTCTGCTCACAGAAATAGAATATTTGCATATTATTCAAAATTTTAGTACATTGGTCACACCAATCGTTGTCCTTAATGTCCAGCATTAACAACCTATCATTTGTAGGGAGGGTCTCATGAATTGGAATCATTCACAGAGACATACTGGAGCCTGTCACTGAGGCAGGACTGAAGGTATTGGAGGGAGTGACCTCTGACTCCATAGTGTTGTAATTTAAGATGCAGGTTATTATGGTTAAGGGTAGGGTGCTGGGTAAGTAAATACTGCTGGTAGGGGTAAGGGTGCTGAAGGGTAGGGAAGGTGGTGAAGGTGCTGAAGAGTAGGGAAGGTGGTGAAAGATAGGGAAGGTGGTCAACGGTAGGGAAAGAGCTGAAGGGTAGGGAAAGAGCTGAAGGGTAGGGAAGGTGGTGAAGGGTCGGGAGGTGGGGAAGGGTAGGGAAGGTTGTGAAGGGCCGGGAGGTGGGGAAGGGTAGGGAAGGTGGTGAAGGGTCGGGAGGTGGGGAAGGGTAGGGAAGGTGGTGAAGGGCCGGGAGGTGGGGAAGGGTAGGGAAGGTTGTGAAGGGCCGGGAGGTGGGGAAGGGTAGGGAAGGTGGTGAAGGGTCGGGAGGTGGGGAAGGGTAGGTAAGGTGGTGAAGGGCCGGGAGGTGGGGAAGGGTAGGGAAGGTGGTGAAGGGCCGAGAGGTGGGGAAGGGTAGGGAAGGTGGTGAAGGGTCGGGAGGTGGGGAAGGGTAGGGTAGGTAGTGAAGGGTAGGGAAGGTGGTGAAGGGCCGGGAGGTGGGGAAGGGTAGGGAAGGTGGTGAAGGGTCGGGAGGTGGGGAAGGGTAGGGTAGGTAGTGAAGGGTAGGGAAGGTGGTGAAAGGTAGGAACGGTGCCGAGTATGGTAAAGTGTAGTGTCAAAAGCCTTACGTAGTCAACAAATAACCCAACAAGGAATTCATTTTCATTAAGAGCTGCATGTATCAAGCTCATCACAATAATTAATGCATCATTGGTTCACTGATAGCTAAGTAATGATAGGTAAGTACTGATAGGTAATTACTGATAGGGTAAGTACTGATAGGTAAGTACTAATAGGGCAAGTACTGATAGCGTAAGAACTGATAGGGTAAGTCCCGATTAGGTAAGTACTGATAGGTAGGGTGGGAGTGGGGTAGGGTAGGTTTTATCAATGTTAAGGATGAGTTTGTAAGCAGTTAGCCAAAGATGGACTTTATTTAGTTCCGTATTCACTGTCTCATTCAGAATATGAGGACTGAGACTGGAGAAAAGGAAGGTTGTGTTATCAGCTAATAAAATTGGCTTGAGGTGTTAAGAGGCCTTTGGAAGGTCATTAATGTAGATTAGAAAGAGGAGAAGGCCAAGTATACGGCCCTGTTGAACATCAATGTTGGTGGGTAGGGTGGGATAATTTTTTTATTGAATAATATACAATATAAAGATCATATTTACATCAATTTACAAGGGAAAATATGGACCAATGGGCCTTTTGCAGTTACCTTCATTTTATGTTTTTAGATATGTACAAGTGGATGAATGGACATAACAGAGAGGGGATATTGATAGGGTGTTGAAAGTATCAACACAAGACAGAACACGTAACAGTGGGTATATATTGGATAACTTTAGGTTTAGGAAAGACCTGGGTAAATTCTGGTTCGGTAATAGGCTTGTTGACATGTGGAACCAATTACCGTGTAACATAATAGAAGTAGGATCCCTTGATTGTTTCAAGCTTAGGTTAGACATATATATGAATGTTACCTTGCAGTTACCTTCATTCTTATTTTTTGTTTTGTTTCCTGAGGTATACCCATGCCCTAATCCAACTTAAAATAGCACCCGAATACCGGAGACTCAATCTTTCATGTGTTATCTTGAAATGATGATTTTTTATTTCGGGGCTTTAGTGTCCCCGCGGCCCGGTCCTCGACCAGGCCTCCACCCACAGGAAGCAGCCCGTGACAGCTGACTAACTCCCATGTACCTATTTTACTGCTAGGTAACATATAGGGTGAAAGAAACTCTGCCCATTGTTTCTCTCCGGCGCCCGGGATCGAACCCGGGACCACTGGATCACAAGTCCAGTGTGCTGTCCGCTCGGCTCCCTACTGTAAGTCACTGTATAAAAAAAATAGGCCTTCTGCAGTGTCCTTGATTCTTATGTTCTTATTGTGGACAGAATTTCCAGACAAATGTGGCCTCGGCAACCTGGCTACTGAGAGTTGGGGGCTGATGAATTAATTCACTCCCTTCAAAATAAGGTATAACATGGCACAGTCTATTTTCATTTATAACAAGAGAGGGATTAAGACTGCTTCATTTTAAAGTTACAAAAAATATTGTCTGGCAAGAATGCAGTTCATTACCTAAGAAGCCATTAGGACACCCATGGAAGGAAAGAAACACAGAGATGGAGATTATTTCATTGAAAAAGATAATATTTTTTTAATTATTTAAAGTATATACGAGACAGGACAGTTGAAGACAACATTTGATTGTATAATTAGACAAATACCTAAATTAAAGACTATACAAGGTTACTCTGATGGTTCAGTAACGGATGTGGATGTGGAGTCTTGATTAGGGAGTCCGCTGACATCCGCACCATAGATACTGCTATTGGACACCGTTTAACTGACAAACGCAATATGAAACTGTATTTGTCGAGTTAAGAATTGTCGAGTTAAGAATTGTCGAGTTAAGAGTTGTCGAGTTAAATATTGTCGAGTTAAATGTTGTCGCGTTAAGAGTCGAAGATTAAGAGTTAGTCGAGAGAGTAGAAGAGCAATATATCAGGATATTGCATACGAGTGCAGATCAGAATATTGAGCAACTATAGGTTGCAAAGTCAGATTTATGTGGATTCCTTCACATTAGGGAATATTGATATAAGGCAGCTGATGAAATAGCGAAGACAGTCGGTACAGGTTTTAGACCCTCCTGGAGTGACGTCATATCTTCCACGTTGGTGCAAGTTTTAGATCCTACTGAAGTGACGTCATGGCTGTCAGGTCGGCGCAAGTTTTAGATCCTACTGGAGTGGCTGTCAGGTCGGTGCAAGTTTTTGACCCTACTCGAATGACGTCATGGCTTTCATATCGGTGTAAGATTTAGACCCTACTGGAGTGACGTCATAGCTTTCTTGTCAGTGCAGGTTTTAGACTACTAGAGTGACGTCATAGCTTTCATGTTGGTGCAAGTTTTAGACCCTACTCGAGTGACGTGGCAGAGCAAATGTAAGATAATAGTCAGGAGAAAGCACTATGCCATTATAACAATATTAATAAAATAATAATAATAATAATAATAATAATAATAATAATAATAATAATGTTTATTCATAAGAGTGTGTGTACAAAGACCAAAAGAGTAATGTTCAATTATAGTGACAGAAGTTACACATACTAATGAAGCCACCATTACGCAAAGCGTTTCCCGCAAAACTTAAAATATATAGACATAAAATTTAACTAAAGGTGTGAGGGGGAGTAAAACAGTTAATAATAATCTTGAGGTTATCTTGAGATGATTTCGGGGCTTTTTAGTGTCCCCGCGGCCCGGTCCTCGACCAGGCCTCCACCCCCAGGAAGCAGCCCGTGACAGCTGACTAACACCCAGGTACCTATTTTACTGCTAGGTAACAGGGGCATTCAGGGGTGAAAGAAACTCTGCCCATTGTTTCTCGCCGGCGCCTGGGATCGAACCCAGGACCACAGGATCACAAATCCAGCGTGCTGTCCGCTCGGCTCCCAAGGTGAAGTGAAATAAGCTAACAAAATGAACATGTTAATAGAAAATAACAAATGAATGCAAAGAGGTTACACTTCAAGAATGCAGGCATAGAGTCCATACACAATATGGAGTCATTGCTACATATGTATTATTGTCTAGTACATAGACAATATGTGCCATTGCTACATCTACTGACGCCATCACAATATGGAATCAGTATATGTAGCAAAAGTACATTAGTTTATTTACATTAATAAACGAATGGAAATACAAGGTGTAGTTTAGAAAAACAAGTAAACTCTTTGTTAATTCTTAGATTAATTTGACCAGAGGATCTACCCTTCCACATGCTGTGTCTCTTCCTTCTCCGATTCCGGTCGCCTTGCATCGTGGTGACTTTTTGCCCCGTGTTGTTGAGGCTGCTGTTCTGCGTGATCGTGCTGCCCCAGCTTTGGGGCCGCCTGCCGTTAGTTCTTCTGGGGCACCGCTTGCTGGGGGTGACAGCTCCGACGATCTGCGGCCTCTTTTTAAGCGCCGTCGTTCGGTTCGGGATGCGTCACCTCGCCGGACGTGGGCAGAGGAGCATAATGCGATGGATGATAATTCTGTGGACGACGCTGTGTTGCCTCCTGTGTTGGACACTATGCCTCCTGCTGGTGGCTCCCCTCAGTGGGCGGTTGCCCCTGGCGATCGTGACCTCGTAGTGGTGTTGTCGAAGGATGTGCGACGGGGGGGGGGGGCCTCTGGTCCTGTTCCGATTGGTGGGGGCACTGGGGCGCCTGCAGAGCCACCCTCCGCGGGGCTCGGTGCGATGCCCGGCGTCGAACGAAACGCGTGCCGTAGTGGGCGCGCCGGTGTGCGGCCCGCTGTGCGGCCTGGTGTGCTTCCGAGTGTGCGGCCCTGTGACCGGCTTCCTAGGGGGAAACACATCCCTTTCGTCCTCCCGTCCGGCGGGGTGATCGACAGATCTAAGACATCTCTGTATTTTCAGTTTGATGACCTGGTGCGTCCTGTTCCCTGGTGCCCATCTACCATCTGGGTTCCGCAGGCGCAGTGTTTCGTCTTGGGCGTGCCGAATTCATGCTTCGGCCTATTGCGACTCCTGGATGTCAGCTTCCTGAAGGCGACCAACTTGTTTGGGATGCTTATTGCTTACGGTTTCCGGCTCGGGAGTACCCGGAGAAGTATGAGTGATTGGTGTGGTTGGTTTATGTTTGTGTTGTGTGTGGTGTTTCCCCAGCGCCTGCGTGTCAGGTGGGTGTCCTTGTCTGTGCGTGTGGGTGTTGTTCCTGACCCCTGCGTGGCCTGTTTTGTTGTGTTTGCAATTTGTTTTGTGCTTTGCCTTTGGTATGGGTGTTTGTGTTGTGGTTGTGGGTGTTTGGTGTTCTTTCTTTCCTGTCGTTGCGCGCGCCCCGTGTGTTGCGGTGGCGGGCGTATTGGTGTGGGATGGTGTGGTTGTGAATGTTGCTTGGGTTGTGTGTGCGTGTGATTATTTCCTTGTCCTTGTAATTGCTTATTCTTTGTACATATTTTATGTTATTTATGTTCTCATATGTTATTTATGTTCTCATATGTTATTTATGTTCTCATATGTTATTTATGTTCTCATATGTTATTTATGTTCTCATATGTTATTTATGTTCTCATATGTAGTTTTTGGGTTTCATGTTACTTGGTTGTTGGTGGCCTTATTTGTGTCCAGTTCTGCACCTTTGTGTGCGGGGTCGGACTGCCCGTGCTTGTGTATTTATTTACTCCCCTTTTTTGTTTTATGGGTGGTTGGTTTTCTGTACATTTGTTGTAATTTTTGTGTATTTTTTATTGTACGTTTTTTGTTATTGTCCTTATGTCATTTATTTGTTGTGTATTTCATGCATTTTCTGTCCCATGCTGTTTGTGGGTTTCTTAGCTTGTGTATTGTGTGCTTTCCTGTGTCCCTTTGTATGTATTTTATGTCTGTTTCTTGGTGTTTGCTATTTGCACGAGTGTTTGTATTTATATGTTGTTTTGCACTTGGTCCTTGTTTCCCTTCAAGGTGGTTTGGTGTGGATGTGTGTGAGTGTTTCTTTCCTGGCTCCTGCGTGGGCCTCTTCTTTTGCTCTGTACCAAATTTATTATTTATGCCTTTTTATGTTACTTATGGTGTGAGTCCTTATTGTTCCTGTGTCTATGGCGCATGTCTGTTGTGTATTATTGTGCTCCTCGGTGTGAGAGTTGGGGTGCCCGGGTTTGTATTTTGCTTTCCGCCCCTTTCACTTGTAGACGAATTTGTCTTTATGTTCATGTTTTGTTGATGATCCTTTTGCCTTTTACATGATATATTTTGTCTATTTTCTGTGCCATGTGTTATGTCTTCTACCGGATTTGTCTTAATCTTTCTGTTATGGTTTATCTACGGTTTAATGCTGATAAATGTAAAGTTCTGAGGTTAGGTAATGATGATAGAGTTACAAGATACGAGCTAGATGGTGTTGTGATTGCGAAGTCGGATTGCGAAAGGGATCTGGGAGTTATGATTAGTAAGAATTTAAAACAAAAGGATCAATGCATAAATGTTCGTAATAAGGCAAATCGGACACTTGGATTTATTAATCGCAGCGTTAGTAACAAGACACCTGGTGTGGTTCTCAAGCTATATCTTGCTCTAGTTAGGCCCCATTTAGATTATGCAGTTCAGTTTTGGTCGCCATATTATAGAATGGATATAAATTCACTTGAACGTGTCCAGCGTAGGATGACTAAGTTAATTCCCCAAATTAGAAATCTTTCATATGAAGAAAGATTAACAAAGCTTAAGTTGCATTCACTGGAAAGGCGAAGAGTTAGGGGTGACATGATAGAGGTTTACAAGTGGATGAATGGACATAACCGGGGGGATATTAATAGGGTATTAAAAGTATCAACACAGGACAGAACACGAAACAATGGGTATAAATTGGATAAGTTTAGATTTAGGAAAGACTTGGGTAAATACTGGTTCAGTAACAGGGTTGTTGATTTGTGGAACCAATTGCCGCGTAACATTGTGGAGGTGGGGTCCCTCGATTGTTTCAAGCACGGCTTGGACAAGTATATGAGTGGGATTGGGTTGTTATAGAATAGGAGCTGCCTCGTATGGGCCAATAGGCCTTCTGCAGTTACCTTTGTTCTTATGTTCTTATGTTCTTATGTTATCTCCTTGTTCTGTGATTTGTACTTTGGCTTTTTATATCAATAAAAAAAACTTGAGAGGTGTATAGAGACACAAGGCCTCGACCCACTGGACAGGTCATCAACAACAATGAACTTACCTGAAACAGTTCGTGTACACTCTTGCCCAATCAACACCAAAAAATAACATGAAATGGCACAATAATGTCACAAGGACAACAACTACTGCAGTTGCTTCAATAATCAATGTCTCCTAAACATTCAATCAATTACGTTAGCGCACGTCACTTGGACGGCACTCAAAGATAATTGACAATTAAGACCATTTATGTTAATGACACACTGCCCACAGTGGTCAATCAAAGAGTTACGTTAATGACTCACCGCTCCACAGTGGTCAATCAAAGAGTTACGTTAATGACTCACCGCCCCACAGTGGTCAATCAAAGAGTTACGTTAATGACTCACCGCTCCACAGTGGTCAATCAAAGAGTTACGTTAATGACTCACCGCTCCACAGTGGTCAATCAAAGAGTTACGTTAATGACTCACCGCTCCACAGTGGTCAATCAAAGAGTTACGTTAATGACTCACCGCTCCACAGTGGTCAGTCAAAGAGTTACGTTAATGACTCACCGCTCCACAGTGGTCAATCAAAGAGTTACGTTAATGACTCACCGCTCCACAGTGGTCAGTCAAAGAGTTACGTTAATGACTCACCGCTCCACAGTGATCAATCAAAGAGTTACGTTAATGACTCACCGCCCCACAGTGGTCAGTCAAAGAGTTACGTTAATACACTGTCACACTGACAATTATAAATTACTTCAATACGTTAAACTATTGTTTATCACATCAGGTGAAACAAACAATCAACAACTCAATACTATGACAAACTGACAGCTAGCAATCAATGACAACAATGACTTTACTAATACAGTTCTGACTTCAACAAATACGTTAAATGGCTTAAATAATTAACCTTAGGGAATAAGTATCTCGTGTCCCCAGACAGACCACTAACAAGGTGTATCACACTACACCACAATGCAATACACCAATGAGAATAACTTGTCACACGGACAAAATAATCCAATGATTAATCAATCAACACTCAATGATATATTCCACTTACTTGATCTTTGTAAAGATATAAAACCACAGTATCACACGAATATTAATTCAATCAATACAATACACTGCAATCTACGATGACAGTCTAATCTCAATGTGTTTATAAATCACTTGTGCACACACACAACACAGTCACCTGTTACTCTCACTAGTGACAGGTCAAGGAAGGTTAAGGACTGTCACCTGACACATGACTCACGCAACCAATCAAACTACATAAGAAAAAATCTTCAATAAAGGTACACCTGACCTGTAGCTGTCTAAGTGACAGCTTGCTGTCAAACCCGTTGACACCTTTATTTCTTCCTGGATTCCAACAATGAACTCCTTGTGAAAGGTGACACCTCGTCCCCAGGTGACTGGTAAAATCGACCATCACCTTCTCTCCCTCCTCTTGACAGTACTGCAAGCAAACCCTAGCACTGTATCACACAATCAGCGCTCCTCTCTTGCTAACACCTTACACTCCTGCAATATTAGCAACTGTCAGTTGGTCCGGTGTCGTCTGACACCTGACACTTGGGATATCATCCCGAGTGACATAACGTTCCACAGAGTTATTCCTTGCAGCGAAGACCCGTCTGACACCACAGACGACTGTCTCCTCCTTCTCTAGTGTCATCGGACACTTGACAATGATGGTATACCACTTCCCATGAGTCTGGCCCTAGCTTCGGTACGGGGCGGACGTGTTGCATCGGCGCTCCAGCAGTTTGGTGTTGTTTGCCCGTTTCGGCCGGTTGGGGGCGGGTGTGTCTCTGCTCGCCTGTGCTGACGTGGCGTTACGATGGGGGTCCCTCTACCCCCAGTCGTCCGGGCTCAGTCTGTGGGACTAGAGTTCTCTGTGCGGGCTGGTTACCCGGAGATTGCCCTGGCTTGTGAAATGCTCTCTGTCCCTGTGTTTGCGATTTATGGGGTCGAGTTGGTAACGGCCCGTAGGGCAATTGTGAAGTTTGCAGAGGAGGTGGCGTATCGCGATTTTCTCCGGCGATACGAGGGGCGGACTCTGCCCCTGCCGGATGGTGCGGGCACTGTCACCCTCTCGGATAGAAGTGGTGCACTTACTTACATCAGTGTGCATGGGGCTCCCTTGGAGTTTCCAGAGGCTCTGCTACGGCGGTATTTCGGCCGGTTTGGCGCAGTTGTTAGTGTGAGAGTGAACGTGGTGTCTTCTAGTCCTCTTAAGGGTGTGAGGTCTAACATTCGCACCCTGGGCATGAGACTCCGGGCGGATATTCCGTCCTCTGTGCGCCTTATGGGGTACAACGTTCGGGTGTTTTACGCCCGTCAGCCGCGGACGTGTTATCGTTGTGGTCTTTTGGGCCATCAGGCTGCTGACTGTTCTGCGCCTCCTGTTGCACCAGTGAATCTCTTCAGTGAGGAGGATTTTCCGCCCCTTCCTGTGGGGGATGATTCGGTGGGTATGGACGTCTCTTCGGCTGAGGAGGTGCCCTCTGTAGCAGCTGTTGCTCCGCCTGTTGCGCCCCCTGTTGTTGCCGCATCTCCTCCGGAGGTTGGGCCCTCGCCTAGTGCTCCGGCTGGTGTCCCTGAGCCTCTTCCCACTGCCGTTTGCTCGGACCTCTCGTCTTCCAGTTCTTCCTCTGCTGTGTCTGTCCCGGTCCCTGCGCCCTCGCCGTCTGTTCCGGCTGTGCTGGGAGCTGAGGTGGTTCCGGCATTCCCTCCTGTGCCTGGCCTGGTGCCCCGTGTGGTTGAGGAGGCTGCCGTGCTGCGGCGTGCGTCGGTTCGCTCGGTTGGTGCTGCGCGGGTCGCTGAGTCTGCCTCCGGGTCTGATGATGTGCGGCCCGAGCCTAAGCGTTCCCGGCGTTCTTCTGCGTGGGCTGATGTTGGCGAATTCGACGAGTGTCGTCCTTCCGTTGACGGTGGCGTGGCTCCGGATGTGGTGCACACTACGGTGGTGGCGGAGGTACACTTGCCTGAGGATGCCGGTGCCGGCGTTTCGGCCTCAACCTCTGGTCCGGTGTCCGAGGGTCCTGCTTCAGGTGCGTTGCCTGCGTCGGATGGCTCCGGTTCTTCGTGGGCGGTGGTTCCCCCTGCTGTAGTTGGTGGTGAGCGGGGTGGCCTGGTAGTGATGTTGAGAAAGGATGCTCGCTCTGGATGTTCTGTGGCTCCTTCCTCGTTACCCGTTTCCTCGGCAGCGGTCTTGCCGCCTCTTCCGTTTCCTGCAGTCCCTTCCGTGTCTCCTGCGGTATCCGTGGGAGTGCTATCGTCTCAGCGTCCGACACCTGCTCCGATGACGAAGGCGTGGCAGGCTCGGCGACCCTCGTCCGCTTCTCCGGTGTCATCTGCTTCCTCGAAGGGCGTGGTTGGCGCTCCCCAGCCTCGTTATGCGACTTGCGTCAGTGACCTTAGGCATTGGCCGATGCCGCCAGATATAGATGTTCCTGAGTTTATGATACCCGCTCGAGCGCGGGGGGTCGAAAACCCTACCGACCTTGAAGATCTAGTCTGGGAAGCTTACAAGGCGAAATATCCTCATGATCTTTTCCCGGAGAAGTACATTTCTCACGAGGTTCCTCGCAAGTGATTTCTATGTATTTTGTGTTGCCTGGTTGTGGGGTGTGTATGTGAGTGGGTGGGGTGGGTATTGTTTCCCGGTTCCTGCGTGCTCCGGTTTGTATTGTGGGTTTTCTTGTATGGCTAGTGGGGGGGTGTGCGGTTCCTGTGCGTTTGTGTGTTCGGTTGTGGATGTCGTGTGCGCTTGCTTGTCATATTGTGTGCCCTTCAGGCTGTTGGGGTGTGCTCTTTGTTATGTGTGCATTATGTGTTTGAGGTGTTAGCAGACTTGTTTTGTCTTTCTCGCCTCTATGCTTCCCTTATGTTTGTATTACGCTGTGTTTATATTTGTGTTATGTTTGTATATGCATTTTTTGTTTTGTGGTCAGCCCTTCTGGCTGGTCTTCTTGATTTGTTCCTTTGTCATTGTTCATGTGTGTGCTTTGTTCTTTTGTTCTATGTTATAATTTGTTCTGTTTTTATTGTACATTATACGCATGCTTGCATGTAAAAATAAAAAAAAATAAAAAAAAAAAAAACTTCATGAGTGCCTACGCACGTGGCTACTGACAGGTTGACATTACTGCAAACAATTTCTTCACCTGGTGTCACATGATATTAACTCTACCTCCACATTTTACACCGTTAGTTGTCTTTTTACTTTCTTTGTCTCCACTTGCTGGGACGAGAGACCTGACAGACCTGTCAGCTGTCACCACTTGTGTCAACTGACTCGTGACACTGATGTTGACACTTCTTCCTTTCTGCTTGTTAGTGAAATTCTTTCTGATTCCACTTAACCTCTCAAAAGACAGGAATATGCCACGCCCTTCCTGGGTCAACCTACTGGGAATGTCCCAAGAATTCGCTGACTATAACATTTCCGGACCGCCATTCTCCCAGACGACCTTGAGCTTAAGATGGCTGCCTGTGTTTGACAATAACCCGCGGCCATCTTGCGTGCCCCGAGGGACAGGTCCACTGACCCACTCTAACCCGCGGCCATCTTGCGTGCCCCGAGCGACAGGTCCACTGACCCACTCCCATCTGTCAAAAGAGTCGGCCAACCGCTCGAGTTGCCAACTACTTCTTTCATACAGTACTTCAGCAATGACTGCTGTGTGTATTATTCCTCACGTCTTAAACCAAACAGGGAAATATTGTAAGATGCTGATTATTGTGAGAGAGTGTCTCTCAAGATTCTCCCACAGCTGACTTGAATGGCTCATTGCAGTGCACAGTGCACTGATCTTCGTGCACAAGCCTATCTCTCTTAACCCTGGATAGTGACCTGGCATGTTGGGTATCTCCAGAATGCCCACTTAACCAGGAACACTTTTATAATACGGAGGCCGCCGTATGTCCAGGCAGGAAGTAGATACAGGGAGTTAAGCATTGCCACTCCAAAGGGTCAGTGAGTACATGGCTGGTGGGAGCGTGAGAGACAGAGGGTAGACGCCAGACCGTCTGACCTCTGGGGTCAACCGGCGGATGGTGAATAACAGCTATGTCGTGATCGTGACGTGTTCATGACGTCACTCATCGAACGGTCATTATGATTGGTTCCCACTCAATTGCTGCAATGCCATTGGTCAAATTGTAACTCTTTGTGCTGGGTGCCACGAGATGCCCGGCAGCACATGTAAAGCATTCTTGTGAGGGATCTCTTGCAAAGAGGACGTGTAGCGGTTCTGTCTATCGGCCAATAGACTGAACAACCGTCTATTCCTCACCGACAAGTTAACTCAGCGTCTGAAGATTATACCACACACTCACCCAGAATCACGAGTGTGAATATATTATTCAGAAGCCTAAAGTGATAAATCACCAGAGCGAAACAGACTGGTATCAGGTAACCCCTGGTGACAAAGATCGTTGTGAGTGACCTAGAGTGAACTAAGGCAGTGCCGCCGCCTGAGTAACCTGTGTGTGACTTTACCACAAGTGTACCTGCATGGTACCACAGCCGCTGCCACTCGTCCCGAGCGTGTACCTCAGTACCTCAGTACCTCAGTACCTCAAGTTGCCCGCCGCCGCCGCCCTCACTACTATGTGACGTCACCACCTTACTCATCGCCAGTGCCAGTGTGTGTGTGTGTGTCTGTCTGTCTGTTAAGCATACAGCCCGCCCTACTGCAAGTACCCTCCGTGTCTATGAGCGAAACCAGCTGTCAGGCCACCTACGAGTGCTTGTATAAATGTGCCTGAGTGAGTGAGTGAGTAAGGAAAGGTACCTTATCTGTAAGTACAACAAGATCTTGTCATTGTTTTATTGTGTGTGTTGATCTGAGGGATCAACCACAGTTCTCACCTTCTCATACCTGTCACAGGTCATAGGTGAAACGACGGTGAATGCGTGTTTATCTGTGTGGTATCACGGCATTTCACTCGTCTGTTGAATGTGAGCTTCACATACACCACACATTTAGTTATTGTGTGTGATTATTATTGTGCATGTTATTGCCTGCCCCATTGACAGTGTATTTGTTGATTTATTGCATATCATCATTACCGAGTATCCGGTTGGAACTCTTGTGATCCCATTGCATACCGGCAGTTAGGTTGCCGTGTTAATGATTGGCTGTCAACTGTGTTAAGTTAGGTGTTTCGCCACGAGTGGATACGAGTCGTTTAGCCAGACGTCAAGAGTCTCGCTAATATAACCATAGCTTTGCTGACGCCAATCTAAAGTAAATCAAGCACCCTGTGTATTAGTGGTTAAGTTAGTAAATAAACTACTGTTAAGCTTTATGCGGTGTTTCCGTTGAACCACTTCTGAATACTGCCAACATTACACAAGCCTTCAGCTCTAAGTGTCTTCAACACCGAGTTGCCTATATTCACTAAACTATAAATGTGATGAGGACCCCTAGGAGTCCCTTAAAGGGTTACATCATTGAGGAGATTCCAACGATCAACGTGGAGCAGGACCAGGTGAGGCTAGTCTGAGAAGAGACCCTCAAGGACTCTAACTCGACCTTGCTCCCAGGCCCTGTTCGGTTGCTCTCGTATTTTCTATTCTGCTAATTCCGACAGCTTCGTGAAGCGTCTGCCACATGTACATTGGCGACGTACGCATTGCAGTCGTGAAAGCAAAAAAAAAGAAAACCCCCACAATTATATGCATTATAAAAAATGTATCATACACATCCGAATGTATTCCGCATCATGAGTTATTAATGCTAAACACGATTAATATACACTCATATATGAGTTTTGGATTATAAAAAGAGTTTTGGTTAGCCTTTAGTTCATTTCCTTTCACCTAATGTGTCTGTTCACATAGCAGTAAATAGGTAACTGGAGACAGTTAGCTGCTGCTGCTAAGAGCTTCATTTTTTTGTATAGTATGAGGGATGTGTATTATCAATATACACTCATAAAAGATATTTGCTTATCATTTCCTTTTACCCGATGCGTCTGTTCACATCTTTCAGTTCTAAGTTAATCTTTCTACTTTATCAAAGTCTTTCAGAGATATCATTATTTAGATAATTTTTTTCCCCAGTCAATTTTTTCAGATCACGGCATTACTGTTTTATGTCGTATTAATCTATTTCAGACAACGTTAAGCAGTGCATCATACACACCGTTATTCCGTGTTAGTAACATATAGCACACCAAACCGCGTTTGTATCTAAAACGTTTCATCGTGAGCATCTTATGTCTCATCAATTATACTAATCCAACGATCTGGACCTTCCAATTAGTCAATTTGTCTAGCAGGAGAGAGAGAGAGAGAGAGAGAGAGAGAGAGAGAGAGAGAGAGAGAGAGAGAGAGAGAGAGAGAGAGAGAGAGAGAGAGAGAGAGAGATAGAGAGAGAGATAGAGAGAGAGATAGAGAGAGAGATAGAGAGAGATAGAGAGAGAGAGAGAGAGAGAGAGAGAGAGAGAGAGAGAGAGAGAGAGAGAGTGCTCCTTGTGATAAAAAACTGTCTTTGTCTACCCTATCAATTTCTCTGAGAATCTTGAATGTGGTGATCATGTCCCGCTTAACTTCTGTCTTCCAGCGACGTGAGGTTTAATTCCAGTAGTCTCTCCTTAAGTTCATGCCCTCAGTTCGGGCACTAGTCTGGTGGCAAACCTCTGAACCTTCTCCAATTTAGTTTTATGCCTTGACAAGATATGGTCTCCATGCTGGAACTGCATACTCCAGGATTGGTCTGACATACGTTGTATAAAAGGTTCTGTGTGTGTGTGTGTGTATACTCACCTATTTGTGCTTGCGGGGGTTGAGCTTTGGCTCTTTGGTTCCGCCTCTCATCTGTCAATCAACTGGTGTACAGATTCCTGAGCCTACTGGGCTCTGTCATATCTACATTTGAAACTGTTTATGGAGTCAGCCTCCACCACATCACTGCCTAATGCATTCCATCTGTTAACTACTCTGACACTGAAAAAGTTCATTCTAAAGACCCTGTGGCTCATGTGGGTACTCAGTTTCCACCTGTGTCCCCCTGTCCCCTTGTTCGCGTACCACCAGTGTTGAATAGTTTATCCTTGTTTACCCGGTCGATTCCTCTGAGGATTTTGTAGGTAGTGATCATGTCTCCCCTTACTCTTCTGTTTTCCAGTGTAGTAAGGTGCATTTCCCGCAGCCTTTCCTCGTAACTCATGCCTCTTAATTCTGGGACTAGTCTAGTGGCATACCTTTGATCTTTTTCCAGCTTCGTCTTGTGCTTGATAAGGTACGGGCTCCATGCTTAGGCCGCATACACCAGGATTGGTCTTACATATGTGGATATGTGATATACAAGATTCTGAATGATTCCTAACACAGGTTCTTGAAGGCTGTTCTGATGTTAGCCAGCCTCGCATATGCCGCAGATGTAATTCTTTTTATGTGGGCTTCAGGAGACAGATTTGGGTTGATATCAACTCCTACATCTTTCTCTCTGTTCGTTTCATTAAGTACTCCATCTCCTATTCTGTATCCTGTGTCTGGCCTCCTGTTTCCACCGCCTAGTTTCATTACTTTGCATTTACTCGGGTTGAACTTTAACAGCCATTGTTGGACCATTCAATCAGTTTGTCTAGGTTATCTTGTAGCCTCCTACTATCATCCTCAGTTTCAATCCTCCTCATAATTTTTGCATCATCGGCAAACATTGAGAGAAACGATTCAATACCCTCTGGGAGATGATTTACATATATCAGAAACAGTATAGGTCCAAGGACTGACCCCTGCGGGACTCCATTCGTAACGTCTCGCCAATCTGAGACCTCACCCCTCACACTGACTCGTTGTCTTCTGTTGCTTAGGTACTCCTTTATCAAATGGAGTACCTTCCCTTTCACTCCACCCAACATCACCAGCTTTTTCACTAGCCTCTTGTGTGGTACTGTATCAAAGGCTTTCTGACAATCCAAAAATATGCAGTCTGCCCACTCCTCTCTTTCTTGCCTTAATTTTGTTGCCTGGTCGTAGAATTCATCGTAGGTCGTATGTGTGTTTGTGTGTGTGTACTCACCTAGTTGTGTTTGCGGGGGTTGAGCTCTGGCTCTTTGGTCCCGCCTCTCAACCGTCAATTCACAGGTGTACAGATTCCTGAGCCTATTGGGCTCTATCATATCTACACTTGAAACTGTGTATGGAGTCAGCCTCCACCACATCACTTCCTAATGCATTTCATTTGTCAACCACTCTGACACTAAAAAAGTTCTTTCTGATATCTCTGTGGCTCATTTGGGCGCTCAGTTTCCACCTGTGTCCCCTTGTGCGTGTGCCCCTTGTGTTAAATAGCCTCTCTTTATCTACCCTATCAAATGTGCATCGGCCGGGAATCGAACCCGGGCCTCCCGCGTGACAGGCGAGAATTCTACCACTGAACCATCGATGTGTGTGTGTGTGTGTGTGTGTGTGTGTGTGTGTGTGTGTGTGTGTGTGTGTGTGTGTGTGTGTGTGTGTGTGTGTGTGTGTGTGTGTGTGTGTATGTGAGGGGGGGGGACTTCAGGAAAATTATTAATAATTTTCAGAATTGATTTTGGATATTTTATTAATAAAATTAGTTTAATTGGTTATTACATAATGGACTCATAAACAACGACAATTACATACCAATATTTCATCTTAGGCTGGTTGACGTGACCATTATAACATGTGTAAATTTAACAATACTACAATAGTTTTTTAATTACTTTATAACTGTTCGAATTATTTCACAGAAGCCAAACATGTGTGCTAGTATATATAAACATGCAAGTATATATAAAACATGTGTGCAAGTATATATAAACATGCTAGTATATATAAACATGCAAGTATATATAAACATTAGTAAGCTACACAATATGTATGGAGACTAAACCACACACCAGAAGATGAGGAGACGTCATCTCCTCATCTTCTGGTGTGTGGTTTACTCTTCATATCTTCAGCCACGTTATTGTGACTCATCGTCTGCAATATGTATGGATTATGTTTGGATAAAAATAAAGTAATTACGAATTAACAACAACTTTAAAAAGAGACGTATATTCGTATATTATATATACGAATCATCCTATAGGAGGAGAGTTGCAACATTGGTCTATATTTAATTTCAGTTTTCCTGTGTGTGGCAGCCGCACATTTTCTCTGGGCTCGAACTTGCTATTAGTGATCACCAGTTCGTCACTACTAATTCTCCCACGACTTCTCTAGAAGAATTGTAACTTGGAAATCCAAGGGTTGGCAAGCTATCTGAACTTCTAACCAGTTTTACACAATTCCTGGGAACTCCCCCGGATGGAGCAGATATGATTTATTTGTCCATAAACAACTTCTTCTTTACTTCATCATAAAATAACAGTTTTATTGCATATGCAATAATAGTGATAACAATAATAAGCTAATTTCTCAGCAGTTTCCTCCCTCGTCCATGGACTGGGACAGATTCCCTTTTTCCCACCAGACCTGTGTTTTCTGCACCTATTTATTGAGTCGCTGTTGGCCTCATAGTGATTTACTGGCTCAATGGTCGACATTTCGTACAAAGACTCACACATGTCATCAGATATAACAAAACAAAATTCAACATCATGACCATTGAAATTTTCTGCGCCGTCTAACCTGCGCGCGTCGGTAAGGAAATAATCTTCTCCACTGTTGGGATCTCTGTACCAGGGTCCTCCGAACCTGTGCGGGTCATAGCGCTCCAGGGGAAGGTCTTGAGTTGTTATCAGGAGTCTTGAGGCACTTTTAGTTCTAAATTCAACAACTTCAACGAAATAGATGTTGAAATTATGTAGCATCTTCAGTAAATGCCAGAAATTGGCCTTAAGGCTCACATTTCCATACCAGTTATTCTGCCCATTATCTGGGACGTCAATACCATACCAGAGGCCCTTCAAGCCAGGAAGATATGGCAAGCCAGGTAGATTTTTCGTCAGATGTGTGTGTGTTCTTTCTGTTAAGGCATTTGGAATCATTTGTTCCTTCCTCCACACTTCATCAAAATCGTCCCAGTGCATAGTTCTTACTACATTTTCAAAAGAACAATATGAATTCGTGCTATCACGTGCGAGCGAGTAAAGAGAAGATGGTTTCCAGCAGGTGTAGGATGGGTAGCTATCACGAACCTCACAGAGAATCTTGTCCTTAAATTCCGCCATTATTATTTTCAATCTTATTGAATGATGTTTCAACTGACTGGGTTAATACCACGTTCTCCTGATCTGGAAATAAAATAATAAAAGTTATAAAGTTACTCATACTTGCACAAATATTAGAAATTATTTTATTAAGTTTATTACTTTTTCAATCGAACATATGAGGAAGATGAGAATAAAGGCCACTACAGAAGGTCTATCGGCCTATACGAGGCATCAAGTATTTATGATCACACAAACTCATTCATATATTTGTCTAATCTATGCTTGAAGTAATCCAACGATTCCGCGTCTTTTAAATAATAATAATAATAATAATAATAAATATAATAATAATAATAATAATAATAATAATAACATATTTAGGTTAAAGTACATACATGCAAAACGAGTTACAAGCAGAATATTGGATTTCTAGATAGAGTTAGAAAGTTAGTTATAGCTAGAGTTAATATGGTTAAAGCCACTAATGCACATAGCGTTTCGGGCAAGATGTGGGGAAAAAACTTGAAATCAAAACTTAAAACATTGAGATCAAAAGCATGAAATGAACTGAAGTAGATAAAAATAATGACAATAATTACATGTTGAATGGAACAGCAGAAATTGCAACAGAACAGCAGATAGTAATTTTAACTAAATAAACAGATGTACTTAAATTTTCTTTCTTTAAATTTATACATGACAAGTATCAGCAGTTTTAAAAGTTAGTTATTAATCATTACAAGTTAATAATTATTCATTAAGCAGTAATATTTGATAATAGCAAGACATGGGTTGACATTTAGGAGGTAGGGTAGGTTACATGGAGTTGATTACGTAGTACTTAGTTTTTCTAATAAACTGACTGAGAGATGGACAGTTTTTGATATGATTGAGAAGGTCATTTCACATTTGGGACCCATGGTTTACAAAGCATTATAAGTTTCGTTAGGTCGCTCTCTTGATATATCAAATAGATACTTAATTCTAGTGTGGGGCCCATGGATTCTGTTAGTTTATACAATGCCTAAAGCGTTTAAGGTCAAGATTGGTATTAAATTACAGTATATATATATATATATATATATATATATATATATATATATATATATATATATATATATATATATATATATATATATATATATATATATACATATATATATATGCAAACAAGCCTGAATGGTCCCCATGACTATATGCGACTGAAAACTCACACCCCAGAAGTGACTCGAACCCATACTGCCAGGAGCAACGCAACTGGTATGTACAGGGACGCCTTAATCCGCTTGACCATCACGACCGGACATAAGGAAGTGATAGCCGAAGCTATTTGAACCACTCCCCCGCCGGCACTCGGATGGTAATCTTGGGCATAGCATTTTATCAAATCACCTAATTCTTTGGGGCACACGTGAGGAACACAAATGCAAACAAGCCTGAATGGTCCTCAGGACTATATGCGACTGAAAACTCACACCCCAGAAGTGACTCGAACCCATACTGCATATATATCGCATATAGTCCTGGGGACCACTATGCCTTGGGGACTGTAAGCCTCAAAAAACTCAGTATATAGGCAAGACATCAACATCTCTTTCCAGGCGTTTAACGATGCATAAGCAACAGGGCTCCATTAAGGAACATATAGTCTCTTCCCCCAACCAAACCATCACCAGAGAAATCTTAGCTAACAACACAGAAATCATCGATAGATACAGCGATAGCAGGCGGCTTGACGTCTGCGAGGCACTACACATCAAGAAGTCAACACCAGCAATCAACAGACAATTAATGCACAACTATATTCTACCCACTTCAAGACTCCGCTCCAATATAGAAGCCACAAGAAATATGGGCCAATAAAAATAGGCCTTCTGCAGTTACCTACCTTTAATACCCATTGTTTCGTGTCCTGTCTTGTGTTAAAAGTTTATTTTCACCTCATCCAAAACTATTGTAACATGTCACCTCACCCAAATGTAGGTATAAAAACCCGAAGATGTTTAAGATCTATTTAGTTAAAGTTGTATGTGTGTGTGTAAACTAAAGTCTTTGAAAATGTAATAAGTTTTACGAAACGCGCTCAAGTGTCGCGTCAGACTAGAAATAAAAATCACTACACATTAAGAAGTCAACACCAGCAATCAACAGCCAATTAATGCACAACTATATTCTACCCACCTCAAGACTCCACTCCAATATAGAAGCATCAAGAAATATGGACCAATAGGCTTTCTACAATCACTTCCATTCAATACCCATAGTTTCGTGTTCTGTCTTGTGTTGATGAATTTAATACCCTAATAATACCACCTCACCCCATCCACCTCACTCAAATGTAAATATAAACAAATCGGAGATGTGTAAGTTCTATTCAGTTGTGTATGTGTAAACTAAAGTCTTTGAAAATGTAATAAGTTTTACGAAACGCGCTCAAGTGTCGCGTCAGACTAGAAATAAAAATGAATTTTGGAGAATTGATTTTTGAATTACCACCAGCAGTGAAAAGAAATGTACGAAAGATTGAGAAAATTCGTGTTAGAATTATTAATCTTACTTACTATATATATATATATATATATATATATATATATATATATACATATATATATATATATATATATATATATATATATATATATATATATATATATATATATATATATTATCAAATCACCTAATATATATATATATATATATATTAGTATATTTTGGTAGCAGTCTTTCTTGTAGACATATATTATTAAATATGACCGAAAAAGTAAGATTAATAATTCTAACACGAATTTTCTCAATCTTTCGTACATTTTTTTTCACTGTTGGAGGTAAATAAAAAATCAATTCTCCAAAATTCATTTTTATTTCTAGTCTGACGCGACACGAGCGCGTTTCGTAAAACTTATTACATTTTCAAAGACTTTAGTTCACAAATACACAACTGAATTGAACTTACGCATCTCCGATTTTATATCTACCTTTGAGTGAGGTGGAAGGGGTGACGTGGCATTAACACAAGACAGAACAAGATGTGGTATTAATAGGGTATTAATTTCATCAACACAAGACAGAACAAGATGGTATTAATAGGGTATTAATTTCATCAACACAAGACAGAACACGAAACAATGGATATTGAATAGAAGTGTTTGTAGAAAGCCTATTGGTCCATATTTCTTGATGCTTCTATATTGGAGTGGAGTCTTGAGGTGGGTAGAATATAGTTGTGCAATAATTGGCTGTTGATTGCTGGTGTTGACTTCTTGATGTGTAGTGCCTCGCAAACGTCAAGCCGCCTGCTATCGCTGTATCTATCGATGATTTCTGTGTTGTTTACTAGGATTTCTCTGGCGATGGTTTGGTTGTGGGAAGTGATTATATGTTCCTTAATGGAGCCCTGTTGCTTATGCATCGTTAAACGCCTAGAAAGAGATGTTGTTGTCTATATATATATATATATATATATATATATATATATATATATATATATATATATATATATATATATATATAATATATATATATATATTGTGCAACTATATAGAATATAGTTGCACAACTATATTCTACCCACCTCAAGACTCCGCTCCAATATAGAAGCATCAAGAAATATGGACCAATAGGCTTTCTACAAACACTTCTATTCAATATCCATTGTTTCGTGTTCTGTCTTGTGTTGATACTTTTAATACCCTATTAATATCCTCTAATGCCACATCATCCTTCCCACCTTACTCAAATGTAATGCCACATCACCCTTCCCACCTCACTCAAATGTAGATATATATATATATATATATATATATATATATAACAAGATGTGGTATTAATAGGGTTAATAATATATATATATATATATTAATATATATATATATATATATATATATATATATATATATATATATATATATATATATATATATATATATATATATATATATATATTAATATATATATATATATTATATATATTATATATATATATATATATATATATATATATATATATATATATATATATATATATTAATATATATATATATATTATTAACCCTATTAATACCACATCTTGTTATATATATATATATATATATATATATAGGGCCGTCCCCGCGGCCCGGTCGTCGACCAGGCCTCCAGACCTCTTTCTTCCTTCCCTCCCTTCCTTCCGACCAGACCTTCCCTACTCTTCACTCCTCACCACCATCCCTACCCTTTACCACCTTCCCTACCCTTCACCACCTTCCCTACCCTTCACCACCTTCACTACCCTTCACCACCTTCCCTACCCTTCACCACCTTCCCTACCCTTCACCACCTTCCCTACCCTTCACCACCTTCCCTACCCTTCACCACCTTCACTACCCTTCACCACCTTCCCTACCCTTCACCACCTTCACTACCCTTCACCACCTTCCCTACCCTTCACCACCTTCACTACCCTTCACCACCTTCCCTACCCTTCACCACCTTCCCTACCCTTATCTTGAGGTTATCTTGAGATGATTTCGGGGCTTTAGTGTCCCCGCGGCCCAGTCCTCGACCAGGCCTCCACCCCCAGGAAGCAGCCCGTGACAGCTGACTAACACCCAGGTACCTATTTACTGCTAGGTAACAGGGGCATAGGGTGAAAGAAACTCTGCCCATTGTTTCTCGCCGGCGCCTGGGATCGAACCCAGGACCACAGGATCACAAGTCCAGCGTGCTGTCCGCTCGGCTCCCTACCCTTCACCACCTTCCCTACCCTTCACCACCTTCCCTACCCTTCACCACCTTCCCTACCCTTCACCACCTTCCCTACCCTTCACCACCTTCCCTACCCTTCACCACCTTCCCTACTCTTCACCACCTTCCCTACTCTTCACCACCTTCCCTACCCTTCACCACCTTCCCTACCCTTCACCATCTTCCCTACCCTTCACCATCTTCCCTACCCTTCACCACCTTCCCTACCCTTCAACACCTTCCCTACCCTTCACCACATTGCCTACCCTCACCACCTTCCCTACACTTCCCCATATTCCCTACTCTTTACCATCCTCCCTACCCTTCACCACCTTCCTTATCCTTCACCACCTTTCCTACCCCTCACTACCTCCCTTACCATTCACTTACCCTTTACCACCTCCCCTACCCTTCACTAACTTCCCTACCCTTCACCACCTTCCCTACCCTTCACCACCTTCCCTACCCTTCACCACCTCCCCTACCCTGTGGAGCCGAGCGGACAACACGCTGGACTTGTGATCCTGTGGTCCTGGGTTCAATCCCAGGCGCCGGCGAGAAACAGTTTCTTTCACCCTATGCCCCTGTTACCTAGCGGTAAAATAGGTACCTGGGTGTTAGTCAGCTGTCACGGGCTGCTTCCTGGGGGTGGAGGCCTGGTCGAGGACCGGGCCGCGGGGACACTAAAAGCCCCGAAATCATCTCAAGATAACCTCAAGATAACCCTTCACCACCTTCCCTACCCTTCACCACCTCCCCTACCCTTCACCACCTCCCGTACCCTTCACCACCTTCCCTACCCTTCACCACCTCCCGTACCCTTCACCACCTCCCCTACCCTTCACCACCTCCCCTACCCTTCACCACCTCCCCTACCCTTCACCACCTCCCCTACCCTTCACCACCTTCCTTACCCTTCACCACCTTCCCTACCCTTCACCACCTCCCCTACCCTTCATCACCTCCCCTACCCTTCACCACCTCCCCTACCCTTCACCTTCCCTACACTTCACTATATTCCCTTCCTTTACGAGCTCCTTTACCCTTCACCGCCATTCTGTTCAAAATAAAATGTCCAATGCAACTTAGAGAGGAAAGAGTCTGGTCGTAACGAGATAGATAAACAAATTAAGTTGACTTGGAATGTTGACAAATTATGTTGGGGCCGAATGAAAGCATTCAAAATGAAGCCATGACAATCATTCTTGGAGTTACAAGAACTGCCAAAACGTCTAATCTACGAGAGGAGTTGTCCCTTCCCAGTGTTAAAAGCAGAATTAAGGAGCTGAATGCTAAGCTTGCAATTAGAATAGCCAGAGATCCCCATTACAATGATAATGCTATTTTCAGGGGGAAACAGGAGAAGCAAAAAATGGCATCACAGATCAGTCTGCTACCTCGAAGAGCTTCACCTGCTTGAGCAAGCCCGTGAGCTCCTGCCTGTAGAGAGGTTACCTCCCTGGGAAGATGACTCATGCAAGATCATCATCAATGAAATGGCAATGAAAAAATCCAACATGTACCACAAGAAATGAGGCACAAGTATCTCGAGGAAATTTATAAAGAAGCCGGAGATGAACTAGATCAAATCTACACTGACGGGTCATCTAATCCTGTCAATGGCAGGGCTGGTGCAGCGTACACGGTAATCAAGGATAATACTTTCCAACAGAGAAATGAAGAAAAAGCGTGTACTGAGAACTGTGCCTCTTACTATGCCAGGGAGCCGGTCGGCCGAGCGGACAGCACGCTGGACTTGTGATCCTGTGGTCCCGGGTTCGATCCTGGCGCCGGCGAGAAACAATGGGCAGAGTTTCATTTACCCTATGCCCCTGTTACCTAGCAGTAAAATAGGTACCTAGGTGTTAGTCAGCTGTCACGGGCTGCTTCCTGGGGGTGGAGGCATGGTCGAGGACCGGGCGGCGGGGAAAAAGCCCTAAAAAGCCCCGAAATCATCTCAAGATAACCTCTTCATCGCAAGCAGAGCTAACTGCCATTGTTATGGCGTTAAGGTTTCTTTAACGGAACACTAATGGTGCAGTGATTTGCACTGATTCAAAAGCAGCACTGCAAAGCCTAAGTAAAAATCGCGCTGAAAATCTTGCATTAGTCGCTGAAATTAAGAGAGCTGTGAGAGTACTTACCAATCAGGAAGGAGTCATCAAGTTTCTGTGGATCCCCTCCCATGTTGGGATATGTGGGAATGACCGAGCAGATGTGCTGGTTGCTGAAGGCGCTGAAGGAGACCATATTGAATACTTCATACCCAAGACTCTACTACAAATTTAGAGGTATTGTCAGGCAACATCACCGTGACAAGGTAACTGAGGAAAGGAGGAAAGAAGCACAAACCAGTGAATCTGTACGATGGTACAACATGGTTGCAGCTGGCAGTCCCAATCTGCTGCAAGACTGCAGCTGGCAGTCCCAATCATTATGGACGAATAGGAGGAGGACGCGGGAGAGAATCAGTAATAGCGAGAATCCGTCTGGGATACAAATATCCATGGAGATACGGAATGGAAACGACTGTTGATCAGCGAAGTTGCAGAATTTGTGATGAGAGTGACGGACACCGCCTTGAACACTATCTACGTGAATGTGAACACCTGAGAGACATTAGAAATATGTGTAGAATAATAAACCCCACATTGTTTGAGTTAGGAAAACACTATTTGTCAAATATTGATACTGTTCTTAAAAGATTCCCCCATTTTGCACCCGCAAGATAACGTAAGCTTTTAAGGGTTGACAGATGTTAATCTTCTTGTCTGAGGAGCTGTTTACTTGAGACAGTAAAGCAAGTCCCAGCTGTGTCTGGGTACAAGTGACAGGATGAACAACCCAGCGGGTTTTCTTCCTTTTGGGGAGTGTTGTACATGCTGCTATGGCGGTGTGTCCACTCACAAGATCAGTGGCGCTGCCCAATAAACTCGCTCCTCGGGGCAAAAAAAAAAAAAAAAATTATATTAGGAAGTCTGGTTCCAAATCCACGCACTGAAATACAGCCTTGCGTGACCAGGAGGCATAGCAGCCAGTGCTCTCCTTCTATATACACGAGGGACAACTCTCTCCCTCTATATACACGAGGGACAACTCTCTCCCTCTATATACACGAGGGACAACTCTCTCCCTCTATATACACGAGGGACAACTCTCTCCCTCTATATACACGAGGGACAACACTCTCCCTCTATATACACGAGGGACAACACTCTCCCTCTATATACACGAGGGACAACACTCTCCCTCTATATACACGAGGGACAACACTCTCCCTTTATATACACGAGGGACAACACTCTCCCTCTATATACACGAGGGACAACACTCTCCCTCTATATACACGAGGGACAACACTCTCCCTCTATATACACGAGGGACAACACTCTCCCTCTATATACACGAGGGACAACTCTCCCTCTATATACACGAGGGACAGCACTCCCTCTATATACACGAGGGACAGCACTCTCCCTCTATATAGACGAGGGACAACATTCCCTCTATATACATGAGGGACAATTAACATTCTCCCTCTATATACACGAGGAACAACTCTCCCTCTATATACACGAGGGAGAAGCCTAGCCGACCTCTCACCGTGGTCAAAAAAGAGAACATGATAAACACCACAGGATAACTGGTAGCTGTTAACTGATACGTGCCCAACTGTGTTGTGATTCATACCTCGAACTGCGAGCAGCGGCGTCAACAGCCTGGTTGACCAGACCGCCAACCAAGAGACCGTACCGCGGGACATTGATCCCCGGAACCAACACAGATAAAGGCAAGTAGGCGGTGCATACAGACCTCACCTCTCCGTATAGGTAAGTATTATACACTAGTAGAATCACCAATTGTCATTTTTTTTTTGTAAATTACAACTTACTTATAAAGAAAACTTGTGCGGTCAACGGGATGAAGAACTTTCTGTTGCGGCGACGAAGCCAGACGACGGAGAGTGAGAGTGACGCGGGATCCTCGCCGTGCAGCGCCCAGGCTCAGACTGAGCCCAGAAGCAGACTCGGGACATATATATCGTATGGTCTTGCGAAACATGGTGCAATACCCGATGCTCGCTTCTTTAATGCTTGCTGCAATATTATGATGGCTAGACTGGCATTATCTGTGTGAGCAGTTAGCTAATTATTGATAAAGTTTCGTTGAATGGTAAATACATTTATAGTCCCATTATCATTATGCTATTTTGAACAGGTTCCGACAGGTTGTTGTGTGTATCTGGGTACTGGGGTCTAGGGTCCGTGGGCTGGGTGCTGGTCTGGGGGCTGGGGGCTGGTCTGGGGGCTGGGTGCTGGTCTGGGGGCTGGGTGCTGGTCTGGGGGCTGGGTGCTGGTCTGGGGGCTGGGTGCTGGTCTGGGGGCTGGGGGCTGGGGTATGGGATGTTAGAGGAGGGGGGGGGGGAGAGTGGGAGGGACGATGGTAGTCATGTAGAGAGAGTTGGTACTTACCTATCAGTACTTGCGTATCAGTGCTTACCTACCAGTATTTACCAATCAAAACATACCTATAAGTACATGTCCAATCAGTACTTACCTATCCTATCAGTACTTACTAATCAGTAAATACCTATAAGTACTTATTCAATCAGTACTTACTCTATCAGTACTTACCTATTCTATCAGTTTATACCCTATCAGTACTTACCTATCAGTATTTACCCTATTAGAACTTACCTATTAGTACTTACCGTATTAGTACTTACCTATCAGTACTTCAGTAACCCAGTAACCCGCAGAGAAGCGAGGGAAACAACTCTGGGTCACGTGATGTGGCTGTAGGTTTAAGGCGTAAGAGATACCATTAATTAAGCTCATACTACCATTAACTATAGTTAACGCGATAGGAAGTTCAAATAGTTTCTATCGGGGAATTATTGTTAATTAAATAGTGAGCTTGAAATTACGTAACGGTATTGTGTATGAGTGAATGACTCAACGCTCTGAAGGAAACATCAATTAATATCTCTCAAAAGAGGAAGCAGATTGAGAGCAGATTGAGAGTAAGTACTTGGACAAGTATATGAGTGGGATTGGGTGGTTATAGAATAGGAGCTGCCTCGTATGGGCCAATAGGCCTTCTGCAGTTACCTTTGTTCTTATGTTCTTAATTAAGTTTTCTTTTCGTTTAGACGTTCAGAATAAATTACCATCCTGGTCATGTTCGAGGCTGATTATAAAAACGTTGTGATTTTGTTTCTTGTTTTCTGTGTTTGATTACTTGTTCCAAAGATTTTGTTAATCTCGATCAACATTCTTGGGTCAAGGCTAGAACTGTGTATTAGTCTTTCAGACGTATTTCAGTACCATCATCAGTTCAGACAGGGCATTAAGGGTTCAGGGAGTGCATAGCCAACGGGACCCTCCAGTAACACGGGTTTCAGAGAAGCAGGTTGAAGCCGCTCTTGCAGAATTATAAATTACAATGTCCAATCTCTCTTCTAATGAAGAGAAATTTTAAATTCCGAGACAGATTCATGTCATCCAAGTGGACAGCACGGTTCAGGAGACAGGTGGCGATCCCCAAGTTGTAGATGGTGGGGTCACATTAGGTCACACCAGTAGTGAGAAAAGACTCATAACGCTGCCGTTTTGTTTTTTTCCGACGGCAGCGTTATGAGTCGTGTGTTTTTCGTTATCCCGCTTCAAGTTGAAGTATGTTTATTGAGATAAGCAATAAATACTTCTCAAAGGGATAGAGTAGCTTAGGCTATTTCTACCCCGCTTGTTATCCCGCTGACCCTTGCACAGACATCGCTAATGGTCAATGACGTCACCCAGTCTTCATCTCCCTTGTATAAGCCCATTTTCTGTTGTGGTGTATTTATTCCCAACCCATACTTATCTAGAAGTTATATATTTATAGTGTCTTGCCAAGGATCGTTTATTGAGCATAGAAATGAATAAAATCCACTGTCTCTTATTCGTATGAAACAAGGGAGAGCAGCACAGAGCATGAACTATCATGTATCTTCATCCCTGTTAACGAACCAGTATTTACCCAGGTCATTTTCCTAAATTTAAAACTAATCCAATTTATACCCATTGTTTCGTGTTCTGTCTCGTGTTTGAGACAAACAAACAAACCATCCTAACCTAACTTATTATATAACAAACAAATGCCTTCTACGTACCAGTTGTTGTTGTTTTAGTGACGTCACAAAAAGCGACCTCAGTATAGGGGTAGGGTATTAGCTCGCATTACCATATAAGTGTTAAGGCTCCCCCACAGTTAGCTTAGTTCATTTATTATGCACCCCATACCCATCTTGTGGGCGGTAGTGGAAAGGGTTACAGAGGCACATAATGGGCTCAGGGACTGAACCCCACAATTCATTTAGCTAAGCAAGTTACAATCTTGATGAGCTAGTTACAAAATTCAGTATAAGTCGTCACATCAACAATGGGTTCGAGATCGACCACAAGTACAGTTTCTAAATTAAACAATTGACATATGTGGAGAGCTAGAGTCACAATTGATATGTTTGTCCTGCACACCGCCCCCCCCCCCACCCCACCCCAATCCAGTGGGCAGCGGTGGATAGGTTATAATCACTCTTAGTTGATTATAGAGAGAGAGAGAGAGAGATAGAGAGAGAGAGATAGAGAGAGAGAGATAGAGAGAGAGAGATAGAGAGAGAGAGATAGAGAGAGAGAGATAGAGAGAGAGAGATAGAGAGAGAGAGAGAGAGAGAGAGAGAGAGAGAGAGAGAGAGAGAGAGAGAGAGAGAGAGAGAGAGAGAGAGAGAGAGAGAGAGAGAGAGAGAGAGAGAGAGAGAGAGATAGAGAGAGAGAGAGAGAGAGAGAGAGAGAGAGAGAGAGAGAGAGAGAGAGAGAGAGAGAGAGAGAGAGAGAGAGAGAGAGAGTGCTCCTTGTGATAAAAAACTGTCTTTGTCTACCCTATCAATTTCTCTGAGAATCTTGAATGTGGTGATCATGTCCCGCTTAACTTCTGTCTTCCAGCGACGTGAGGTTTAATTCCAGTAGTCTCTCCTTAAGTTCATGCCCTCAGTTCGGGCACTAGTCTGGTGGCAAACCTCTGAACCTTCTCCAATTTAGTTTTATGCCTTGACAAGATATGGTCTCCATGCTGGAACTGCATACTCCAGGATTGGTCTGACATACGTTGTATAAAAGGTTCTGTGTGTGTGTGTGTATACTCACCTATTTGTGCTTGCGGGGGTTGAGCTTTGGCTCTTTGGTTCCGCCTCTCATCTGTCAATCAACTGGTGTACAGATTCCTGAGCCTACTGGGCTCTGTCATATCTACATTTGAAACTGTTTATGGAGTCAGCCTCCACCACATCACTGCCTAATGCATTCCATCTGTTAACTACTCTGACACTGAAAAAGTTCATTCTAAAGACCCTGTGGCTCATGTGGGTACTCAGTTTCCACCTGTGTCCCCTTGTTCGCGTACCACCAGTGTTGAATAGTTTATCCTTGTTTACCCGGTCGATTCCTCTGAGGATTTTGTAGGTAGTGATCATGTCTCCCCTTACTCTTCTGTTTTCCAGTGTAGTAAGGTGCATTTCCCGCAGCCTTTCCTCGTAACTCATGCCTCTTAATTCTGGGACTAGTCTAGTGGCATACCTTTGATCTTTTTCCAGCTTCGTCTTGTGCTTGATAAGGTACGGGCTCCATGCTTAGGCCGCATACACCAGGATTGGTCTTACATATGTGGATATGTGATATACAAGATTCTGAATGATTCCTAACACAGGTTCTTGAAGGCTGTTCTGATGTTAGCCAGCCTCGCATATGCCGCAGATGTAATTCTTTTTATGTGGGCTTCAGGAGACAGATTTGGGTTGATATCAACTCCTACATCTTTCTCTCTGTTCGTTTCATTAAGTACTCCATCTCCTATTCTGTATCCTGTGTCTGGCCTCCTGTTTCCACCGCCTAGTTTCATTACTTTGCATTTACTCGGGTTGAACTTTAACAGCCATTGTTGGACCATTCAATCAGTTTGTCTAGGTTATCTTGTAGCCTCCTACTATCATCCTCAGTTTCAATCCTCCTCATAATTTTTGCATCATCGGCAAACATTGAGAGAAACGATTCAATACCCTCTGGGAGATGATTTACATATATCAGAAACAGTATAGGTCCAAGGACTGACCCCTGCGGGACTCCATTCGTAACGTCTCGCCAATCTGAGACCTCACCCCTCACACTGACTCGTTGTCTTCTGTTGCTTAGGTACTCCTTTATCAAATGGAGTACCTTCCCTTTCACTCCACCCAACATCACCAGCTTTTTCACTAGCCTCTTGTGTGGTACTGTATCAAAGGCTTTCTGACAATCCAAAAATATGCAGTCTGCCCACTCCTCTCTTTCTTGCCATAATTTTGTTGCCTGGTCGTAGAATTCATCGTAGGTCGTATGTGTGTTTGTGTGTGTGTACTCACCTAGTTGTGTTTGCGGGGGTTGAGCTCTGGCTCTTTGGTCCCGCCTCTCAACCGTCAATTCACAGGTGTACAGATTCCTGAGCCTATTGGGCTCTATCATATCTACACTTGAAACTGTGTATGGAGTCAGCCTCCACCACATCACTTCCTAATGCATTTCATTTGTCAACCACTCTGACACTAAAAAAGTTCTTTCTGATATCTCTGTGGCTCATTTGGGCGCTCAGTTTCCACCTGTGTCCCCTTGTGCGTGTGCCCCTTGTGTTAAATAGCCTCTCTTTATCTACCCTATCAAATGTGCATCGGCCGGGAATCGAACCCGGGCCTCCCGCGTGACAGGCGAGAATTCTACCACTGAACCATCGATGTGTGTGTGTGTGTGTGTGTGTGTGTGTGTGTGTGTGTGTGTGTGTGTGTGTGTGTGTGTGTGTGTGTGTGTGTGTGTGTGTGTGTGTGTGTGTGTGTGTGTATGTGTGTGTGTGTGTGTGTGTGTGTGTGTGTGTGTGTGTGTGTGTGTGTGTGTGTGTGTGTGTGTGTGTGTGTGTGTGTGTGTGTGTGTGTGTGTGTGTGTGTGTGTGTGTGTATGTGTGTGTGTGTATGTGAGGGGGGGGACTTCAGGAAAGTTATTAATAATTTTCAGAATTGATTTTGGATATTTTATTAATAAAATTAGTTTAATTGGTTATTACATAATGGACTCATAAACAACGACAATTACATACCAATATTTCATCTTAGGCTGGTTGACGTGACCATTATAACATGAGTAAATTTAACAATACTACAATAGTTTTTTAATTACTTTATAACTGTTCGAATTATTTCACAGAAGCCAAACATGTGTGCTAGTATATATAAACATGCAAGTATATATAAAACATGTGTGCAAGTATATATAAACATGCTAGTATATATAAACATGCAAGTATATATAAACATTAGTAAGCTACACAATATGTATGGAGACTAAACCACACACCAGAAGATGAGGAGACGTCATCTCCTCATCTTCTGGTGTGTGGTTTACTCTTCATATCTTCAGCCACGATATTGTGACTCATCGTCTGCAATATGTATGGATTATGTTTGGATAAAAATAAAGTAATTACGAATTAACAACAACTTTAAAAAGAGACGTATATTCGTATATTATATATACGAATCATCCTATAGGAGGAGAGTTGCAACATTGGTCTATATTTAATTTCAGTTTTCCTGTGTGGCAGCCGCATATTTTCTCTGGGCTCGAACTTGCTATTACTGATCACCAGTTCGTCACTACTAATTCTCCCACGACTTCTCTAGAAGAATTGTAACTTGGAAATCCAAGGGTTGGCAAGCTATCTGAACTTCTAACCAGTTTTACACAATTCCTGGGAACTCCCCCGGATGGAGCAGATATGATTTATTTGTCCATAAACAACTTCTTCTTTACTTCATCATAAAATAACAGTTTTATTGCATATGCAATAATAGTGATAACAATAATAAGCTAATTTCTCAGCAGTTTCCTCCCTCGTCCATGGACTGGGACAGATTCCCTTTTTCCCACCAGACCTGTGTTTTCTGCACCTATTTATTGAGTCGCTGTTGGCCTCATAGTGATTTACTGGCTCAATGGTCGACATTTCGTACAAAGACTCACACATGTCATCAGATATAACAAAACAAAATTCAACATCATGACCATTGAAATTTTCTGCGCCGTCTAACCTGCGCGCGTCGGTAAGGAAATAATCTTCTCCACTGTTGGGATCTCTGTACCAGGGTCCTCCGAACCTGTGCGGGTCATAGCGCTCCAGGGGAAGGTCTTGAGTTGTTATCAGGAGTCTCGAGGCACTTTTAGTTCTAAATTCAACAACTTCAACGAAATAGATGTTGAAATTATGTAGCATCTTCAGTAAATGCCAGAAATTGGCCTTAAGGCTCACATTTCCATACCAGTTATTCTGCCCATTATCTGGGACGTCAATACCATACCAGAGGCCCTTCAAGCCAGGAAGATATGGCAAGCCAGGTAGATTTTTCGTCAGATGTGTGTGTGTTCTTTCTGTTAAGGCATTTGGAATCATTTGTTCCTTCCTCCACACTTCATCAAAATCGTCCCAGTGCATAGTTCTTACTACATTTTCAAAAGAACAATATGAATTCGTGCTATCACGTGCGAGCGAGTAAAGAGAAGATGGTTTCCAGCAGGTGTAGGATGGGTAGCTATCACGAACCTCACAGAGAATCTTGTCCTTAAATTCCGCCATTATTATTTTCAATCTTATTGAATGATGTTTCAACTGACTGGGTTAATACCACGTTCTCCTGATCTGGAAACAAAATAATAAAAGTTATAAAGTTACTCATACTTGCACAAATATTAGAAATTATTTTATTAAGTTTATTACTTTTTCAATCGAACATATGAGGAAGATGAGAATAAAGGCCACTACAGAAGGTCTATCGGCCTATACGAGGCATCAAGTATTTATGATCACACAAACTCATTCATATATTTGTCTAATCTATGCTTGAAGTAATCCAACGATTCCGCGTCTTTTAAATAATAATAATAATAATAATAATAAATATAATAATAATAATAATAATAATAATAATAACATATTTAGGTTAAAGTACATACATGCAAAACGAGTTACAAGCAGAATATTGGATTTCTAGATAGAGTTAGAAAGTTAGTTATAGCTAGAGTTAATATGGTTAAAGCCACTAATGCACATAGCGTTTCGGGCAAGATGTGGGGAAAAAACTTGAAATCAAAACTTAAAACATTGAGATCAAAAGCATGAAATGAACTGAAGTAGATAAAAATAATGACAATAATTACATGTTGAATGGAACAGCAGAAATTGCAACAGAACAGCAGATAGTAATTTTAACTAAATAAACAGATGTACTTAAATTTTCTTTCTTTAAATTTATACATGACAAGTATCAGCAGTTTTAAAAGTTAGTTATTAATCATTACAAGTTAATAATTATTCATTAAGCAGTAATATTTGATAATAGCAAGACATGGGTTGACATTTAGGAGGTAGGGTAGGTTACATGGAGTTGATTACGTAGTACTTAGTTTTTCTAATAAACTGACTGAGAGATGGACAGTTTTTGATATGATTGAGAAGGTCATTTCACATTTGGGACCCATGGTTTACAAAGCATTATAAGTTTCGTTAGGTCGCTCTCTTGATATATCAAATAGATACTTAATTCTAGTGTGGGGCCCATGGATTCTGTTAGTTTATACAATGCCTAAAGCGTTTAAGGTCAAGATTGGTATTAAATTACAGTATATATATATATATATATATATATATATATATATATACAAACAAGCCTGAATGGTCCCCATGACTATATGCGACTGAAAACTCACACCCCAGAAGTGACTCGAACCCATACTGCCAGGAGCAACGCAACTGGTATGTACAGGGACGCCTTAATCCGCTTGACCATCACGACCGGACATAAGGAAGTGATAGCCGAAGCTATTTGAACCACTCCCCCGCCGGCACTCGGATGGTAATCTTGGGCATAGCATTTTATCAAATCACCTAATTCTTTGGGGCACACGTGAGGAACACAAATGCAAACAAGCCTGAATGGTCCCCAGGACTATATGCGACTGAAAACTCACCCCAGAAGTGACTCGAACCCATACTGCATATATATCGCATATAGTCCTGGGGACCACAATGCCTTGGGGACTGTAAGCCTCAAAAAACTCAGTATATAGGCAAGACATCAACATCTCTTTCCAGGCGTTTAACGATGCATAAGCAACAGGGCTCCATTAAGGAACATATAGTCTCTTCCCCCAACCAAACCATCACCAGAGAAATCTTAGCTAACAACACAGAAATCATCGATAGATACAGCGATAGCAGGCGGCTTGACGTCTGCGAGGCACTACACATCAAGAAGTCAACACCAGCAATCAACAGACAATTAATGCACAACTATATTCTACCCACTTCAAGACTCCGCTCCAATATAGAAGCCACAAGAAATATGGGCCAATAAAAATAGGCCTTCTGCAGTTACCTACCTTTAATACCCATTGTTTCGTGTCCTGTCTTGTGTTAAAAGTTTATTTTCACCTCATCCAAAACTATTGTAACATGTCACCTCACCCAAATGTAGGTATAAAAACCCGAAGATGTTTAAGATCTATTTAGTTAAAGTTGTATGTGTGTGTGTAAACTAAAGTCTTTGAAAATGTAATAAGTTTTACGAAACGCGCTCAAGTGTCGCGTCAGACTAGAAATAAAAATCACTACACATTAAGAAGTCAACACCAGAAATCAACAGCCAATTAATGCACAACTATATTCTACCCACCTCAAGACTCCACTCCAATATAGAAGCATCAAGAAATATGGACCAATAGGCTTTCTACAATCACTTCCATTCAATACCCATAGTTTCGTGTTCTGTCTTGTGTTGATGAATTTAATACCCTAATAATACCACCTCACCCCATCCACCTCACTCAAATGTAAATATAAACAAATCGGAGATGTGTAAGTTCTATTCAGTTGTGTATGTGTAAACTAAAGTCTTTGAAAATGTAATAAGTTTTACGAAACGCGCTCAAGTGTCGCGTCAGACTAGAAATAAAAATGAATTTTGGAGAATTGATTTTTGAATTACCACCAGCAGTGAAAAGAAATGTACGAAAGATTGAGAAAATTCGTGTTAGAATTATTAATCTTACTTACTATATATATATATATATATATATATATATATATATATATATATATATATATATATATATATATATAATATATATATATATATATATATATATAGTAAGTAAGATTAATAATTCTAACACGAATTTTCTCAATCTTTCGTACATTTCTTTTCACTGCTGGTGGTAATTCAAAAATCAATTCTCCAAAATTCATTTTTATTTCTAGTCTGACGCGACACTTGAGCGCGTTTCGTAAAACTTATTACATTTTCAAAGACTTTAGTTAAGACTTTAGTTTACATATATATATATATACATATATATATATATATATATATATATATATATATATATATATATATATATATATATATATATATATATATATATATATATATATATATATATATATATATATATATATATATATATATATATATATATATATATACATATATATATATACATATATATATATACATATATATATATATATATATATATATATATATATATATATATATATATATATATATATATATATATATATATATATATATATATATATATATATATATATATATATATATATATATCATTTCATATATATATATATATATATATATATATATATATATATCATTTCATATATATATATATATATATATATATATATATATATATATATATATATATATATATATATATATATATATATATATATATATATATATATATATCATTTCATATATATATATATATATATATATATATATATATATATATATATATATATATATATATATATATATATATATATATATATATATATATATATATATATATATATATATATATATATATATATATATATATATATATATATATATATATATATATATATATATATGTCGTACCTAGTAGCCAGAACGCACTTCTCAGCCTACTATGCAAGGCCCAATTTGCCTAATAAGCCAAGTTTTCATGAATTATTTGTTTTTCGACTACCTAACCTACCTAACCTAACCTAACCTAATTTTTTCGGCTACCTAACCTAACCTAACCTATAAAGATAGGTTAGGTTAGGTTAGGTAGGGTTGGTTAGGTTTGGTCATATATCTACGTTAATTTAAACTCCAATAAAAAAAAATTGACCTCATACATAATGAAATGGTTAGCTTTATCATTTCATAAGAACAAAAATAGAGAAATTATATTAATTCAGGAAAACTTGGCTTATTAGGCAAATCGGGCCTTGCATAGTAGGCCGATAAGTGCGTTCTGGCTATTAGGTACGACATATATATATATATATATATATATATATATATATATATATATATATATAGACGGCCCTGGCCGTCCCCGCGGCCCGGTCGTCGACCAGGCCTCCAGACCTCTTTCTTCCTTCCCTCCCTTCCTTCCGACCAGACCTTCCCTACTCTTCACTCCTCACCACCATCCCTACCCTTTACCACCTTCCCTACCCTTCACCACCTTCCCTACCCTTCACCACCTTCACTACCCTTCACCACCTTCCCTACCCTTCACCACCTTCCCTACCCTTATCTTGAGGTTATCTTGAGATGATTTCGGGGCTTTAGTGTCCCCGCGGCCCAGTCCTCGACCAGGCCTCCACCCCCAGGAAGCAGCCCGTGACAGCTGACTAACACCCAGGTACCTATTTACTGCTAGGTAACAAGGGCATAGGGTGAAAGAAACTCTGCCCATTGTTTCTCGCCGGCGCCTGGGATCGAACCCAGGACCACAGGATCACAAGTCCAGCGTGCTGTCCGCTCGGCCGACCGGCTCCCTACCCTTCACCACCTTCCCTACCCTTCACCACCTTCCCTACCCTTCACCACCTTCCCTACCCTTCACCACCTTCCCTACTCTTCACCACCTTCCCTACTCTTCACCACCTTCCCTACCCTTCACCACCTTCCCTACCCTTCACCATCTTCCCTACCCTTCACCATCTTCCCTACCCTTCACCATCTTCCCTACCCTTCACCATCTTCCCTACCCTTCACCACCTTCCCTACCCTTCACCACCTTCCCTACCCTTCACCATCTTCCCTACCCTTCACCACCTTCCCTACCCTTCAACACCTTCCCTACCCTTCACCATCTTCCCTACCCTTCACCATCTTCCCTACCCTTCACCACCTTCCCTACCCTTCACCATCTTCCCTACCCTTCACCATCTTCCCTACCCTTCACCACCTTCCCTACCCTTCAACACCTTCCCTACCCTTCACCATCTTCCCTACCCTTCACCATCTTCCCTACCCTTCACCACCTTCCCTACCCTTCAACACCTTCCCTACCCTTCACCATCTTCCCTACCCTTCACCATCTTCCCTACCCTTCACCACCTTCCCTACCCTTCAACACCTTCCCTACCCTTCACCACATTGCCTACCCTCACCACCTTCCCTACACTTCCCCATATTCCCTACTCTTTACCATCCTCCCTACCCTTCACCACCTTCCTTATCCTTCACCACCTTTCCTACCCCTCACTACCTCCCTTACCATTCACTTACCCTTTACCACCTCCCCTACCCTTCACTAACTTCCCTACCCTTCACCACCTTCCCTACCCTTCACTAACTTCCCTACCCTTCACCACCTTCCCTACCCTTCACCACCTCCCCTACCCTTCACTAACTTCCCTACCCTTCACCACCTTCCCTACCCTTCACCACCTTCCCTACCCTTCACCACCTCCCCTACCCTTCACCACCTTCCTTATCCTTCACCACCTTTCCTACCCCTCACTACCTCCCTTACCATTCACTTACCCTTTACCACCTCCCCTACCCTTCACTAACTTCCCTACCCTTCACCACCTTCCCTACCCTTCACCACCTTCCCTACCCTTCACCACCTTCCCTACCCTTCACCACCTTCCCTATCCTGCACCATCCCTACACTTCACCACCTTCCCTACCCTTCACCACCTCCCCTACCCTTCACCACCTTCCCTACCCTTCACCACCTCCCCTACCCTGTGGAGCCGAGCGGACAACACGCTGGACTTGTGATCCTGTGGTCCTGGGTTCAATCCCAGGCGCCGGCGAGAAACAGTTTCTTTCACCCTATGCCCCTGTTACCTAGCGGTAAAATAGGTACCTGGGTGTTAGTCAGCTGTCACGGGCTGCTTCCTGGGGGTGGAGGCCTGGTCGAGGACCGGGCCGCGGGGACACTAAAAGCCCCGAAATCATCTCAAGATAACCTCAAGATAACCCTTCACCACCTTCCCTACCCTTCACCACCTCCCCTACCCTTCACCACCTCCCGTACCCTTCACCACCTTCCCTACCCTTCACCACCTCCCGTACCCTTCACCACCTCCCCTACCCTTCACCACCTCCCCTACCCTTCACCACCTCCCCTACCCTTCACCACCTCCCCTACCCTTCACCACCTCCCCTACCCTTCACCACCTTCCTTACCCTTCACCACCTTCCCTACCCTTCACCACCTCCCCTACCCTTCATCACCTCCCCTACCCTTCACCACCTCCCCTACCCTTCACCTTCCCTACACTTCACTATATTCCCTTCCTTTACGAGCTCCTTTACCCTTCACCGCCATTCTGTTCAAAATAAAATGTCCAATGCAACTTAGAGAGGAAAGAGTCTGGTCGTAACGAGATAGATAAACAAATTAAGTTGACTTGGAATGTTGACAAATTATGTTGGGGCCGAATGAAAGCATTCAAAATGAAGCCATGACAATCATTCTTGGAGTTACAAGAACTGCCAAAACGTCTAATCTACGAGAGGAGTTGTCCCTTCCCAGTGTTAAAAGCAGAATTAAGGAGCTGAATGCTAAGCTTGCAATTAGAATAGCCAGAGATCCCCATTACAATGATAATGCTATTTTCAGGGGGAAACAGGAGAAGCAAAAAATGGCATCACAGATCAGTCTGCTACCTCGAAGAGCTTCACCTGCTTGAGCAAGCCCGTGAGCTCCTGCCTGTAGAGAGGTTACCTCCCTGGGAAGATGACTCATGCAAGATCATCATCAATGAAATGGCAATGAAAAAATCCAACATGTTACCACAAGAAATGAGGCACAAGTATCTCGAGGAAATTTATAAAGAAGCCGGAGATGAACTAGATCAAATCTACACTGACGGGTCATCTAATCCTGTCAATGGCAGGGCTGGTGCAGCGTACACGGTAATCAAGGATAATACTTTCCAACAGAGAAATGAAGAAAAAGCGTGTACTGAGAACTGTGCCTCTTACTATGCCAGGGAGCCGGTCGGCCGAGCGGACAGCACGCTGGACTTGTGATCCTGTGGTCCCGGGTTCGATCCTGGCGCCGGCGAGAAACAATGGGCAGAGTTTCATTTACCCTATGCCCCTGTTACCTAGCAGTAAAATAGGTACCTAGGTGTTAGTCAGCTGTCACGGGCTGCTTCCTGGGGGTGGAGGCATGGTCGAGGACCGGGCGGCGGGGAAAAAGCCCTAAAAAGCCCCGAAATCATCTCAAGATAACCTCTTCATCGCAAGCAGAGCTAACTGCCATTGTTATGGCGTTAAGGTTTCTTTAACGGAACACTAATGGTGCAGTGATTTGCACTGATTCAAAAGCAGCACTGCAAAGCCTAAGTAAAAATCGCGCTGAAAATCTTGCATTAGTCGCTGAAATTAAGAGAGCTGTGAGAGTACTTACCAATCAGGAAGGAGTCATCAAGTTTCTGTGGATCCCCTCCCATGTTGGGATATGTGGGAATGACCGAGCAGATGTGCTGGTTGCTGAAGGCGCTGAAGGAGACCATATTGAATACTTCATACCCAAGACTCTACTACAAATTTAGAGGTATTGTCAGGCAACATCACCGTGACAAGGTAACTGAGGAAAGGAGGAAAGAAGCACAAACCAGTGAATCTGTACGATGGTACAACATGGTTGCAGCTGGCAGTCCCAATCTGCTGCAAGACTGCAGCTGGCAGTCCCAATCATTATGGACGAATAGGAGGAGGACGCGGGAGAGAATCAGTAATAGCGAGAATCCGTCTGGGATACAAATATCCATGGAGATACGGAATGGAAACGACTGTTGATCAGCGAAGTTGCAGAATTTGTGATGAGAGTGACGGACACCGCCTTGAACACTATCTACGTGAATGTGAACACCTGAGAGACATTAGAAATATGTGTAGAATAATAAACCCCACATTGTTTGAGTTAGGAAAACACTATTTGTCAAATATTGATACTGTTCTTAAAAGATTCCCCCATTTTGCACCCGCAAGATAACGTAAGCTTTTAAGGGTTGACAGATGTTAATCTTCTTGTCTGAGGAGCTGTTTACTTGAGACAGTAAAGCAAGTCCCAGCTGTGTCTGGGTACAAGTGACAGGATGAACAACCCAGCGGGTTTTCTTCCTTTTGGGGAGTGTTGTACATGCTGCTATGGCGGTGTGTCCACTCACAAGATCAGTGGCGCTGCCCAATAAACTCGCTCCTCGGGGCAAAAAAAAAAAAAAAAAAAAAAATTATATTAGGAAGTCTGGTTCCAAATCCACGCACTGAAATACAGCCTTGCGTGACCAGGAGGCATAGCAGCCAGTGCTCTCCTTCTATATACACGAGGGACAACTCTCTCCCTCTATATACACGAGGGACAACTCTCTCCCTCTATATACACGAGGGACAACACTCTCCCTCTATATACACGAGGGACAACACTCTCCCTCTATATACACGAGGGACAACACTCTCCCTTTATATACACGAGGGACAACACTCTCCCTCTATATACACGAGGGACAACACTATCCCTCTATATACACGAGGGAC
Source organism: Procambarus clarkii (assembly GCF_040958095.1). NCBI lineage: Eukaryota > Metazoa > Arthropoda > Malacostraca > Decapoda > Cambaridae > Procambarus > Procambarus clarkii. The sequence goes on from NC_091198.1 coordinate 26,119,485, forward strand.
AACACTCTCCCTCTATATACACGAGGGACAACACTCTCCCTCTATATACACGAGGGACAACACTCTCCCTCTATATACACGAGGGACAACTCTCCCTCTATATACACGAGGGACAACTCTCCCTCTATATACACGAGGGACAGCACTCCCTCTATATACACGAGGGACAGCACTCTCCCTCTATATAGACGAGGGACAACATTCCCTCTATATACATGAGGGACAATTAACATTCTCCCTCTATATACACGAGGAACAACTCTCCCTCTATATACACGAGGGAGAAGCCTAGCCGACCTCTCACCGTGGTCAAAAGAGAACATGATAAACACCACAGGATAACTGGTAGCTGTTAACTGATACGTGTCCAACTGTGTTGTGATTCATACCTCGAACTGCGAGCAGCGGCGTCAACAGCCTGGTTGACCAGACCGCCAACCAAGAGACCGTACCGCGGGACATTGATCCCCGGAACCAACACAGATAAAGGCAAGTAGGCGGTGCATACAGACCTCACCTCTCCGTATAGGTAAGTATTATACACTAGTAGAATCACCAATTGTCATTTTTTTTTTGTAAATTACAACTTACTTATAAAGAAAACTTGTGCGGTCAACGGGATGAAGAACTTTCTGTTGCGGCGACGAAGCCAGACGACGGAGAGTGAGAGTGACGCGGGATCCTCGCCGTGCAGCGCCCAGGCTCAGACTGAGCCCAGAAGCAGACTCGGGACATATATATCGTATGGTCTTGCGAAACATGGTGCAATACCCGATGCTCGCTTCTTTAATGCTTGCTGCAATATTATGATGGCTAGACTGGCATTATCTGTGTGAGCAGTTAGCTAATTATTGATAAAGTTTCGTTGAATGGTAAATACATTTATAGTCCCATTATCATTATGCTATTTTGAACAGGTTCCGACAGGTTGTTGTGTGTATCTGGGTACTGGGGTCTAGGGTCCGTGGGCTGGGTGCTGGTCTGGGGGCTGGGGGCTGGTCTGGGGGCTGGGTGCTGGTCTGGGGGCTGGGTGCTGGTCTGGGGGCTGGGTGCTGGTCTGGGGGCTGGGTGCTGGTCTGGGGGCTGGGTGCTGGGCTGGGGGCTGGGTGCTGGGCTGGGGGCTGGTCTGGGGGCTGGGGTATGGGATGTTAGAGGAGGGGGGGGGGAGAGTGGGAGGGACGATGGTAGTCATGTAGAGAGAGTTGGTACTTACCTATCAGTACTTGCGTATCAGTGCTTACCTACCAGTATTTACCAATCAAAACATACCTATAAGTACATGTCCAATCAGTACTTACCTATCCTATCAGTACTTACTAATCAGTAAATACCTATAAGTACTTATTCAATCAGTACTTACTCTATCAGTACTTACCTATTCTATCAGTTTATACCCTATCAGTACTTACCTATCAGTATTTACCCTATTAGAACTTACCTATTAGTACTTACCGTATTAGTACTTACCTATCAGTACTTCAGTAACCCAGTAACCCGCAGAGAAGCGAGGGAAACAACTCTGGGTCACGTGATGTGGCTGTAGGTTTAAGGCGTAAGAGATACCATTAATTAAGCTCATACTACCATTAACTATAGTTAACGCGATAGGAAGTTCAAATAGTTTCTATCGGGGAATTATTGTTAATTAAATAGTGAGCTTGAAATTACGTAACGGTATTGTGTATGAGTGAATGACTCAACGCTCTGAAGGAAACATCAATTAATATCTCTCAAAAGAGGAAGCAGATTGAGAGCAGATTGAGAGTAAGTACTTGGACAAGTATATGAGTGGGATTGGGTGGTTATAGAATAGGAGCTGCCTCGTATGGGCCAATAGGCCTTCTGCAGTTACCTTTGTTCTTATGTTCTTAATTAAGTTTTCTTTTCGTTTAGACGTTCAGAATAAATTACCATCCTGGTCATGTTCGAGGCTGATTATAAAAACGTTGTGATTTTGTTTCTTGTTTTATGTGTTTGATTACTTGTTCCAAAGATTTTGTTAATCTCGATCAACATTCTTGGGTCAAGGCTAGAACTGTGTATTAGTCTTTCAGACGTATTTCAGTACCATCATCAGTTCAGACAGGGCATTAAGGGTTCAGGGAGTGCATAGCCAACGGGACCCTCCAGTAACACGGATTTCAGAGAAGCAGGTTGAAGCCGCTCTTGCAGAATTATAAATTACAATGTCCAATCTCTCTTCTAATGAAGAGAAATTTTAAATTCCGAGACAGATTCATGTCATCCAAGTGGACAGCACGGTTCAGGAGACAGGTGGCGATCCCCAAGTTGTAGATGGTGGGGTCACATTAGGTCACACCAGTAGTGAGAAAAGACTCATAACGCTGCCGTTTTGTTTTTTTCCGACGGCAGCGTTATGAGTCGTGTGTTTTTCGTTATCCCGCTTCAAGTTGAAGTATGTTTATTGAGATAAGCAATAAATACTTCTCAAAGGGATAGAGTAGCTTAGGCTATTTCTACCCCCCTTGTTATCCCGCTGACCCTTGCACAGACATCGCTAATGGTCAATGACGTCACCCAGTCTTCATCTCCCTTGTATAAGCCCATTTTCTGTTGTGGTGTATTTATTCCCAACCCATACTTATCTAGAAGTTATATATTTATAGTGTCTTGCCAAGGATCGTTTATTGAGCATAGAAATGAATAAAATCCACTGTCTCTTATTCGTATGAAACAAGGGAGAGCAGCACAGAGCATGAACTATCATGTATCTTCATCCCTGTTAACGAACCAGTATTTACCCAGGTCATTTTCCTAAATTTAAAACTAATCCAATTTATACCCATTGTTTCGTGTTCTGTCTCGTGTTTGAGACAAACAAACAAACCATCCTAACCTAACTTATTATATAACAAACAAATGCCTTCTACGTACCAGTTGTTGTTGTTTTAGTGACGTCACAAAAAGCGACCTCAGTATAGGGGTAGGGTATTAGCTCGCATTACCATATAAGTGTTAAGGCTCCCCCACAGTTAGCTTAGTTCATTTATTATGCACCCCATACCCATCTTGTGGGCGGTAGTGGAAAGGGTTACAGAGGCACATAATGGGCTCAGGGACTGAACCCCACAATTCATTTAGCTAAGCAAGTTACAATCTTGATGAGCTAGTTACAAAATTCAGTATAAGTCGTCACATCAACAATGGGTTCGAGATCGACCACAAGTACAGTTTCTAAATTAAACAATTGACATATGTGGAGAGCTAGAGTCACAATTGATATGTTTGTCCTGCACACCGCCCCCCCCCCCCCCCCACCCCACCCCAATCCAGTGGGCAGCGGTGGATAGGGTATAATCACTCTTAGTTACTGCCTACAGGCCCCGCAGCAACCTGACTGTTCAAACTATGCGTGACGTCACCAGATAGGCAATGCGGCGTTGGCATTCTACTTGCATATGTACTGTATTTGATGTTATTATTCAAAAGTGGCTAGACTATCTATCCCCACCTAACCTAATCAGAGGTTCAAGAATATACATTGTATAGGTTTTTTATTATTTTATTAGTGATAAAAGATTACATTCTGGTCTTAACAGAAAAATCGCAATGGGGAACAAGCATAATATTTCAGATGTCGGTCATATCAATCCAAGATCTTGGTAATTTCACTAGAGAGACTAGTTCCTCTGCCACATCAAATCTGGAACAATGAATAAAACCATATGAGCAACCAGAATCATAATAATAATAATAATAATAATAATAATTCAGCAATAATATGAAAGACAATATATGGCATACATCTAGAAAGACATATTTACAGCCCAGTAATATGAGGATTCATCACACAGCGATAGACATTTATCCTCTCCATCTATGCAAAATGTCTTTTTGCAGTTATGCATTACAAAATTAGAATATGCAAATTGAATTATCTTCCTATCATTCATATTATATTACCCATATTCAAATAAAGTTTCAAATTTATGTAGTGCGGCTCTCAGGTTTAGGCGCATAAGAATGAAAGTGCAGAAGGCCTATTAGCCCATATGAGGCAGCTCCTATATATATCCACCCAATCTCATTCATATATATGTCCAACCTATGCTTATAACAATCAAGGGAACCCCCTCACTTCCAATTTTAGTTTACAATAATAATTTATTATTATTGTAAACTCGTAATTGTTTGTAATTGTATTATTATTGTAAAATATTGTAATTTATTATAATTGTTTATAATAAATAGCGCACATTCTAGTTTTATACGCAACAGCAATTATAAAACGCTGTAGCTAGATATCGTACAATAATCCGCGAGTAGTTACCGTACATCTGGCAACTCAGTGGATTTGTAGCTGTATTCATAGGCTAGTCAACTGTCCTCACAACTGTCAGGAAAGTTACCACAGGGATAACTGGCTTGTGGCGGCCAAGTGTTCATAGCGACGTCGCTTTTTGATCCTTCGACGTCGGCTCTTCCTATCATTGTGAAGCAGAATTCACCAAGCGTTGGATTGTTCACCCACCAATAGGGAACGTGAGCTGGGTTTAGAACGTCGTGAGACAGGTTAGTTTTACCCTACTGTTAAACGGGGCTTACAGGCTTAAATTTTGCCAACTTTAATTAAATCTAGCTTTGGATATGTCAGGTGAGGTTGTATAGGGTAGGATGTATAATATCTTAGGGCTAATGAACTAGAACGTTCACAGTGAGAGGTTGTGTTAGCTGGAGCTCCGATTGTAGTGACATTATTAAGCAATAATGGAAGGATTAGTGAAGGAATTGATGAATCTAGTTGGAACTCTGAGAGCAGAGATGGACTCCCTACGGGAGGAGGTATGACAGCTGAAACATCGAGAAGAAACGAAGGAGGAGACCAATATTAATTAATTTCCCTACCGATTTTCGTATCACCGGCAAATTTGCAAATGTTGCTACTCAAACCTGAATCTAAATCATTTATATATATTATAAACAACAGAGTCCCAGGACAGAGCCCTGAGGTACTCCACTAACAACATTATCCCACTCTGACTTAACCCCATTTATACTAACTCTCTGTTTCCTTTGGAATAGCCATGCCCTAATCCAAGTTAATATAGCACCCCCAATACCATGAGCTTCTATTTTTTTAATTAGTCTTTCATGTGGCACTGTATCAAATGCTTTGCTAAAGTCAAGGTACACAACATCACAATCCTTACCACTATCAACTGCCTCAACTATGCTGGAATAAAAAGTTAGCAAATTTGTTAAACATGAACGGCCATTTGTAAAACCATGTTGCGACTCATTTATTAATTTATGTTTTTCAAGATGGAGACGAATTGTATTTGCAATTATTGATTCAAGTAACTTTCCCACAATAGACGTTAGGCGAATTGGCCGATAATTTGACGTAAGTTGAGTAGCAACATTTGCAAATTTGCCGATGATACAAAAATCGGCAGGGAAATTAACACGGAAGAAGACTCACTACCACTTCAAATTGATCTAAATAGGGTTTTGAAATGGTCGAAGGATTGGCAGATGCAGTTTAATGCTGATAAATGTAAAGTTTTGAGGCTAGGTAATGATGATAAAGTTACAAGATACGAGCTAGATGGTGTTGAGATTGCGAAGTCGGATTGCGAAAGGGATCTGGGAGTTATGATAAGTAAGAATTTAAAACAAAAGGATCAATGCATGAATGTTCGTAATAAGGCAAATAGGACACTGGGATTTATTAATCGCAGCGTTAGTAACAAGACACCAGGTGTGGTTCTTCAGCTATATCTTGCTCTGGTTAGGTCCCATTTAGATTATGCAGTTCAGTTTTGGTCGCCTTACTATAGAATGGATATAAATTTACTTGAACGTGTCCAGCGTAGGATGACTAAGTTAATTCCCCAAATTAGAAACCTTTCATATGAAGAAAGATTAACAAAGCTTAAATTGCATTCACTGGAAAGGCGAAGAGTTAGGGGGGTGACATGATAGAGGTTTACAAGTGGATGAATGGACATAACAAAGGAGATATTAATAGGGTATTAAAAGTATCAACACAAGACAGAAAAGACTTGGGTAAATACTGGTTCGGTAACAGGGTTGTTGATTTGTGGAACCAATTACTGCGTAACGAGGTGGAGGTGAGGTTCCCTTGATTATTTCAAGCGCGGGTTCGACAAGTATATGAGTGGGATTGGGTGGTTATAGATAGGCGCTGCCTCGTATGGGCCAATAGGCCTTCTGCAGTTACCTTTGTTCTTATGTTTTTATCTCCCAGAGGGTATAGAATCGTTCCTCTCATTGTTTGCTGATGATGCAAAATTTATGAGGAGGATTGAAACAGAGGAAGATAGTAGGAGGTTACAAGATGACCTGGATGGACTAAATGTATGGTCGAACAAATGGCTACTAAAGTTCAACCCCCAGTAAATGTAAGGTAATGAAACTAGGCGGTGGAAACAAGAGGTCAGACACAGGATACAGAATAGGAGATGAAGTAATTAGTGAAACGGACAGAGATAGATCTAGGAGTTGATATCACACCAAACCTGTCTTCTGAAGCCCACATAAAAATAATTACATCTGCATCATACGCGAGGCTGGCTAACACCAGAACAGCCTTCAGGAACCTGTGTAAGGAATCTTTCAGAATCTTGTATACCACATATGTAAAACCAATCCTAGAGTATGCGACTCCAGCATGGAGCCCGTACCTTGTTAAGCACAAAATGAAGCTGGAAAAAGTTCAGAGGTATGCCACATAGCTAGTCCCAGAACTATGAGGCATGAGTTACGAGGAAAGGCTGCCTGCGTGAAATGCACCTCACGACACTGGAAGACAGAAGAGTAAGGGTAAACATGATCACTACCTACAAAATTATCAGATGAATTCTAGGCGCTCTGTCTGTCTGTCTGTCTGTCTGTTTGCCTCCTCTCCCGTTTGAGTATTTGTCTATCCGATTGTTCTCTAGATTTTTTTTTTTTTTCAGTTAAAATCGATTTGACTGTCTCTCTCTCTCTCGCTCTCTTGGGCCGCCCACAGACTCGCATTCTATCGCATGAATTCGCATGTTTTACCCGAATAAAGATGGAGAAAGCCCCTATGTTTAACTGAAAGGTGATAGGAAGAGACTTGAAGAGACTGTTTAAATACGTAGGAAAGAAATCTTTGTTGAAGGCGGTGGGTGTGTGGGCGGGCGGTGTGTGTGTGTGTGTGGGCAGGCGGTGTGTGTGTGTGGGCGGGCGGTGTGTGTGTGTGTGGGCGGGCGGTGTGTGTGTGGGCGGGCAGTGTGTGTGTGGGCGTGCGGTGTGTGTGTGTGTGGGCGGGCGGTGTATGTGTATGTGTTAGCGGGCTTGAGAGTACGGTTATTTCCCTAAGGGAGTTACCATCTCGTGGATGTGAGAGCAGCATCTTTGACATCAGGTCGGGTCAGAGACAAGAGGCGCGCTGGTGAGTGATTCAAACGATGGGGAACACCACTAATGTGTCCCCCCGTCCCCCAGGGACTGACGAGTCCACCGGCCAAGATCATGGTTAATATATTTGTGTGCTGTATGGGTTTGTGAGCCCCTTGGTGGAGCCTTAAATTGACGAGAGTAGAAATAGCCCTCTACTCTACGAGGGTAGAAATAGAAAGCTACTCTGTCCTTTTGAGATGTATTTAATTTTTCTCAATAAACCTACTTGAACTTGAAGTAGTAGGTTTTCGGGGTGCCCACCTGCCTCCACCCACGGTGGGTAGGTGGGCATGACTGGGACCTCATTACGCCGGCGCCGGTGCAGGTTTCGACTGGCTAGATACGACGATAATTACCTTAAGGGTCACACGAGGTTGCTGGAGAGGAGACAGGTGTAAGGCTTAAGGAGGCGGGGAGTGCTACCTGCGGGCCTTAGTAGGGCGGCGCTGGCAAACGTTTTAGCTAGCTGGGGAACAGCATGTCTTTATAAAGACGGAGGAGAACAAATACTTATACAGTATGTCATTTTGAATACATAGGATCTTTGTTTTTAATAATAATAATAATAATAATAATTAATAATAATAATAATACTCATATTAATTAATAATCCCCAGAACTTTGGGGACGCTGGTTGCATTTAACGCTAGTGAAATTTCGTGGCTATTTGCAGTACTCAACACTGTTATGCAGAATGTTGCACATATTTAAAATTTCGCCTGGAAACTAAAATATGATTTTAAAGATGTCTCTCTCTGTCTTTTTCGTAGTATATTATTATTATTGTAGATTAGCTAACCCTACTGTTACGCAATACGCAAGGATTAAATATTTTTTTAAATTAATTTTGTGTTTTTTTTATTGTCTGAGACTTCCCTTGTGCTATATTATTATTGAATTAATATTATACGGTATAAGCACTTGTTATTAATTTGAGAGACGATATATGCAGTTTTTTAGTTTGACAGACTAACACGAGGTCGCTAGGTCGTATTCGGGGGATACGTAGGTCTCCCCCGAATATAATATGTTTTAGCAGAAAATAAAAATGGATCTTGCAAGTTTGCGACATTAGAGAAATATAGGGAGGGATTCATACGTCAGGCGGCAAACAACCGCGTCCAACAGCCCAGTTGACGAGTCCATCAACCAGGAGGCCTTGGTCGATGACCGGGGTGCCGGGACATTGAGCCCTGAAATCATCACAAGGTGAGGGGAGGAGACTGCCAAGCCATTTACTATATAAAATACTGAAAGGGTCGGGATAGACCGTCCATCTGGTCACCACTTGGTCCGGGAGACATCTCCCGTCACGCAGGGTGCAGTCGCGCCTCCACAGATCTCCAGTATCATCTATTGATACTGGTGATGGCTCAAAAGGGCCACCACTTACGAGTTATTCATGCCTGTGCCATCTTTTGGGTGGCTTCATCTTCATCTTAACACATTCACAAGGGAGACATCTCCCGTCATGCAGGGTGCATTCGCACCTCCACAGATATCCAGTATCAGCTCCTGATACTGGTAATGGCTTAAAATGGCCACCACTTACGAGCTATTCATGCCCGTGCCACCTTTTGGGTGGCTTCATCTTCATCTTAAACACATTCACAAGGGAGACATCTCCCGTCACGCAGGGTGCATTCGCACCTCCACAGATCTCCAGTATCAGCTCTTGATACTGGTAATGGCTCAAAAGGGCCACCACTTACGGGCTATTCATGCCCGTGCCACCTCTTGGATGGCTTAATCTTCATCAATCAATCAATCAGTTCTATTCCACCATTTGGACACCACTTGGTCCGGGAGACATCTCCCGTCACGCAGGGTGCAGTTGCGCCTCCACAGATCTCCAGTATCATCTTTTGATACTGGTAATGGCTCGAAAGGGCCACCACTTACGGGCTATTCATGCCCGTGCCACCTCTTGGGTGGCTTAATCTTCATCAATCATCAATCAATCGGGATAGACTCCACGGGAGACATCTCCCGTCACGCAGGGTGCAGTCGCACCTCCACAGATCTCCAGTATCATCTATTGATACTGGTGATGGCTCAAAAGGGCCACCACTTATGGGCTATTCATCCCCAAGCCACCTTTTGGGTGGCTTAATCTTCTCTCTCTCTCTCTCGTTAGCAGTCCGACCACCATTTGGTCACCACTTGGTCCGGGAGACATCTCCCGTCACGCAGGCTGCAGTTGCGCCTCCACAGATCTCCAGTATCATCTTTTGACACTGGTAATGGCTCGAAAGGGCCACCACTTACGGGCTATTCATGCCCGTGCCATCTCTTGGGTGGCTTAATCTTCATCAATCAATCAATTATCATCTCCATCTGGTCACCACTTGGTCCGGGAGACATCTCCCGTCATGCAGGGTGCAGTCGCGCCTCCACAGATCTCCAGTATCAGCTCTTGATACTGGTAATGGCTCAAAAGGGCCACCACTTACGAGCTATCCATGCCCGTGCCACCTTTTAGGTGGCTTCATCTTCATCAATCAATTCAATCTGTTTAAATCACGGAAGACATCTTCGGTCACGCAGGGTGCAGTCGCGCCTCCACAGATCTCCAGTATCAGCTCTTGATACTGGTAATGGCTCAAAAGGGCCTCCACTTACAAGCTATTCATGCCCGTGCCACCTTTTGGGTGGCTTCATCTTCATAACACATTCACAAGGGAGACATCTCCCGCCATGCAGGGTGCATTCGCACCTCCACAGATCTCCAGTATCAGCTCTTGATACTGGTAATGGCTCAAAAGGGCCACCACTTACGGGCTATTCATGCCCGTGCCACCTTTTGGGTGGCTTAATCTTCATTAATCAATCATCAACTGTTCTTTCACCATCTGGTCACCATTTGGTCCGGGAGACATCTCCCGTCACGCTGGGTGCAGTCGCACCTCCACAGATCTCCAGTATCATCTATTGATACTGGTGATGGCTCAAAAGGGCCACCACTTACGGGCTATTCATGCCCGTGCCACCTTTTGGGTGGCTTAATCTTCATCAATCAATCGGGATAGAATTTGGAACGGTGGAAGAAAGAAAAAAATATGTTCAATAGCTTAGACGTTGAGAACTGAACACAGACCCGCATAACATCCCTCTGTCATCCCGCCCGAGCGACTGGGGCAGAACGATTCAATTTCTATCTTTCTCTGTTATGCACCCTATACCCATTCCTGTGGGCAGCTGGGTAAAGCGTTACGGAGGCACATAATCGGTTCGAGAACTGAACCCCATAGTTCGTTTAGCTAGCAAGTGGCAACCTCTTGAAGATAGTTACACGATTGATACTGCTACATACACATGTATATATATATATATATATATATATATATATATATATATATATATATATATATATATATATATATATATATATATATATATATATATATATATATATATATATTGAAATGTCGTCGTCTCTTCAATTTCTAGTGTGTGGTCTGGTCAACATACTTCAGCCACGTTATTGTGACTCATCGCCTGCATATATATATATATATATATATATATATATATATATATATATATATATATATATATTATTATATTTTGGTAGCAGTCTTTCCTGTATACATATATTATTAAATATGACCGAAAAAGTAAGATTAATAATTCTAACACGAATTTTCGCAATCTTTCGTACATTTCTTTTCACTGTTGGAGGTAATTCAAAAATCAATTCTCCAAAATTCATTTTTATTTCTAGTTTGATGCGACACTTGAGCGCGTTTCGTAAAACTTATTACATTTTCAAAGACTTTAGTTTACACATACACAACTGAATAGAACTTACACATCTCCGATTTGTTTATATCTACATTTGAGTGAGGTGGATGGGGTGAGGTGGTATTAATAGGGTATTAAATTCATTAACACAAGACAGAACACGAAACAATGGGTATTGAATGGAAGTGATTGTAGAAAGCCTATTGGTCCATATTTCTTGATGCTTCTATATTGGAGTGGAGTCTTGAGGTGGGTAGAATATAGTTGTGCATTAATTGGCTGTTGATTGCTGGTGTTGACTTCTTAATGTGTAGTGCCTCGCAAACGTCAAGCCGTCTGCTATCGCTGTATCTATCGATGATTTCTGTGTTGTTTACTAGGATTTCTCTGGCGATGGTTTGGTTGTGGGAAGAGATTATATGTTCCTTAATGGAGCCCTGTTGCTTATGCATCGTTAAACGCCTAGAAAGAGATGTTGTTGTCTTGCCTATATACTGGTTTTTTTGGAGCTTACAGTCCCCAAGAGGGCATTTGAAGGCATAGACGACGTTGGTCTCTTTTAAAGCGTTTTGCTTTGTGTCTGGAGAGTTTCTCATGAGTAGGATGGCCGTTTTTCTGGTTTTATAGTAAATCGTCAGTTGTATCCTGACGTAGACATAGTACAGGTGTTCATCCCACGAATTTGCATCATGCTCTGCCTGAATTGCAAACATATCTTTAACTGACCGGTTCATCCGTTCTGTCATACCGTTAGCCTGAGGGTGATAAGCCGTAGTGAATGCTGAAGTGGTTTCTACAATTTTACATACTTCTTTAAAAATATTCCCATTAAATTCCTGACCTCGGTCAGAAACTAACACGTTAGGGGGGGGGGGCGAATACAGTGACGAACCTATCCAAGAACTTCTTTGCAACAGTTCGAGAACCTTTCTGAGGCAATGCAATCAGTGTGGTGTACCTGGAAAGGTGGTCTACCAACACCAATACGTAACGATTTCCTGAATGACTGTGATGCAGATCAATCAGATCAGCCCCCACCCGATCTAAAGGTTCGAAAATTTCTGGGAATTCTTGCAATGGAGCTTGTACCTTAAGGGTACCTTTTCTCCTTTGGCAGTGACCACAGGACTTAACGAAGTTATTGACCTCTGTTAACATACCGGGGAAGAAGAAGAGTGACTTGGCTTTCATGTGAGTTTTAAAAATCCCCGGATGACCTGCAATCTTAGACGCATGTGCGAGTCTCAACGCCAACTTTTTCAATACATCTGGGATAACCAGGTGAAAAACTGCACGATCCTTCTGTCCCTTTACATAAAATAAGACTCCATCCCTCAATTCAAAGTCATGAATTGATAAATTACGTTTCTTCGACGGATATTTTCCTCCCTCCAAATGTTCAATAATTTCCTTCCACCTCGTTCGTTCGTTCATCTGGAATTCTCGCATTTTTTCACTGGAAATATTTTCAATATTAAGGTTTACGTTAATCGTAGCAATGTTTCTACTCAAAGTGTCTGGTACAACATGTGATGGACCAGGCTTGTAAAGTATTTGAAATGAGTGAGCAGCTAGTTCATGAGACCAACGTGACATGCGAGGGCACTTAGTTCTTTTCTTAAAAATATGAGTTAAAGCGCGGTGATCTGTATAAATGACAAAGTGACGTTGGAAAAGATACGGTTCAAAGTACCTGACACTTTCTACTATAGCCAAAGCTTCCCTATCCGTTGCAGAATAGCAGACCTCCGGACCCTTAACCTTCCTGCTAAAATATGCAACAGGGTGAGGAAGATTGTCATTGTCACGTTGCATTAAGCACCCACCAATAGCTATGCCACTGGCGTCAGTGTGTACTTCCCACTCCTTATCAAAATCAGGTACTGCCAAGACTGGGGTGGTAATGAGTTGACTTTTTAATTTTGCATAAGCGTTATCATGCTCAGGTTTCCAAATGAATTTAACGTTTTTCTTAGTGAGCTCAGTTAAAGGTGTTGATTTACTTGCAAAACCCTCAATGTGGCGACGGAAATATCCGGCTGCCCCTAGAAACCTTCGAACATCTCTTGCTGTCTTAGGTGTAGGCATGTCAGCAATGGCGCAACAGGAGTCGGGGTCAGGTCGGATACCATCTATGCTCACCTGGAATCCCAGAAACTTGAATTTCTGAGATGCCAGAGTGCATTTCCCCACATTGAGTTTGAAACCCGCTTTATCTAACAATGTCAACGTCTCAGTCAAATCTCGTAAGTGCTCATCAAACGTCCTGGATTAAATAACCTCATCATCCAGGTACGCTAATGAGTGCCTTCCTAAGACTGGACTGAGGATATAATTAATTGCCCTCTGAAATGATGAAGGCGCTGTCTTTAACCCGAAAGGCATCCGCTTGAAATGATAAGTATATGAACCCCATGAGAGAAAGCGGTCTTCTCTCTATCCGTCTCAGCGACTGGAATGGACCAATACGCAGATTTGGCATCCAGAGTGGAAAAGTACTTTGCTGCCCCAAACTGATCTATTATTTCCTGTATCCGTGGAAAAGGGTACACATCACCTTTAGTAATTTCATTGATCTTCTGGTAGTCAACACAAAACCTATAACTACCATCCAGTTTCCGTACCAGCACCACTGGCGACAACCATGGTGACGTACTAGGCTCTATCACATTCTGCCTCAACATCTTCTGACACTCGTCCCTAATTACTTCCTTTGCCCGTTCCGGAAGCCTCCATTGACGAGTGTAAATAGGAGGATGATCGCCTGTAGGAATAACATGCTCGATCCTATCCAGAAACCCGATCTGATCGTCTTCTGTTACAAACAGTCTAGGGAATTTACGTAAAATCCCTCTCAAAAGTTTCCTATACGACTGTTGCACATGTTGCAAGTCATGGGTCCAGAGCTGAGATTAACTTATCCACTTCCTGAGTATTACTACTTTTACCTGTCTCGGTCTTGTATTTCCCTTGTGTAATACTATCTGTAACATTAAGTGCACAACATTGTGCTATGGTGGCTGGCATCTCCTGGCTTTGATACTGAAAAATTCCCGTATTTTCCACAATCGTAGCCTGAGACAACCTATCACCTGCCCTGAAACGATAGGTAAATAACTCTTGAGAAGTAATACTGTAATATTTTCTGATGGAAGATCCAAAGGCTTCCAATACCACCTGAGAATATCCCCTGTAAAATGACTCACACAGCATCAAAAGAAAAGGGGAACAGATAACTAAACACAATTAAATTAAAACACTTTATTATTTTAAAACACGTATTGAAATCAAATTGAAATGTCCTACTTTACTAACACATCCTAAGAGGCCAAATGGAATTCGAGGTGTATTTACTATTGTACCAAAACTCAGACAGACATTACCTTAATCCTGCAACCTCGGCCACGATGTTGAGTGACTGTCTCCCAGGTCACGACGACCTGTACCACAGTACACACCTTACACTAACTCTAATATTTTCTAAAACTACCAGTTTTCTTAAACTCCTACCAGTGGAACAGGCTCCATCCACTTAGTTCCTAGGCCCAATTAACTCCGCCTATCAAAGCTCAACCAAAGACTACAGAGTGTCACTCTTAGGCCAGTCAACACTCTGACTTAGCCCCGCCCCTAGGCCTCCTTGGTGACAAGGCCTGTCCTGAACGTTATGGTTTACTCCCGTAGACTCCGATCCCACGCTACACAGGATGGGGACTTGTATTACCACTGCTACCTTATTCAATCTTGTGTTGTTGATATCCTCAAAATGCATCCGGAGTCTGCCAGTGCAGACCGCTTATCACATGCCTCTGTATGACTAACCATCCTGTGTGATGGGGATTTTTTAGCATCACCTAGTTAGCTTTTTTGACACACTGTACTCCACTTCATATAGTCTAGGGTAGCTGCACTAATGCAGATCTACCTAATATGTTAATAAAACAAAAAAAAACACAGCCGTATATGGCTCCCAGCTCCCTCACTCGAAACTTGAGAAATTACGGTACTTCGTCACTAGTCTTAAAACTGTCAAATGGTTAGCGACGAAGGCAGGAGGAGAGGGGAAACGGATTGGGAAAAGGGGATTGGAAAGGACTGGGAGACAAATAATTTGGAGGGATTGGAGACATAGGGATTGGGGGAACAAGTGACTTGACCACCTGCCTAAGAGGTAATTTGACTCTGGATTTGATGGGAAATGGCCAGGGGGGAGGGGGAGAATGACCAGAGGGTCGGAGTGACACATGGGAGGAACGAACAAGGGAGGGGAGGCAAGCGAGGGAAGGGGGAAGGAGCTATGGTTTGCACATACCATTATAAGGGGAGGGGGAAATGGTAGGGAGGGCGAGGGGATGTTGGGAAGGACGAGGGGACGGTGGAGTGGGTAATCGTGGGAAGGACGAAGGGGACGGAGGAGGGGGGGGAGAATTGTAGGGAGGACGAGAGGATGGAGGAATGGGAATGGTTGGGAGGACGAGGGGATGGGGGAGTGGGGAGAATGGTTGGGAGGACGAGGGGACCGGAGAAGGTTGCTGTGGCTCAGCAACGCACATGCATTGCTGAGCCACAGAAACGCGTTGCGAGGTACAGCTAGTCAGTAATTAAAATGATGAAAAGTTTCTTGGCATATTCCTAGACAAGAGACTCAACTTTAGCATCCACATGCAACACATAACTAAGAAAGTCTCTAAAACAGTTGGCATACTCTCTAAAATCAGATATTATGTACCTAATTCTGCTCTCCTCTCACTATATTATGGACTAATCTATCCCTATCTTAATTATGGTATCTGTGCATGGGGTTCAACCACTGCAAACCACCTCAAGTCCATCATCACCCAACAAAAATCTGCTATTAGAATAATAACAAACTCTGCTTTCAGACAACACTCAGCCCCCTTGTTTAAATCCCTAAACATGCTAAACATGAACTCACTCCACACATTCTCTTGTGTCAACTACATTTACAAAACCCTGTTCTTAAATGCAAACCATGCTCTGAAACTCTCCCTGGACAGATGTAATAGGACCCATTATCACCACACCAGAAATAAATATTTCTTTGATATCCCCATAGTTAAACTTAATCTGTGTAAACACTCTATGCAAATAAAGGAACCTAGTCTATGGAACTCACTCCCTAATGAATTAAAAAGCTGTCCAACTTTTGCCTTATTCAAAACAAAACCAAAAAGTACCTAATTTCATCTTCATAGTGTCCTACCTTGTGCTTTAAAATTGCACTGTTCTAGTGCTACTCAATCCCCCAATCTTTATGTACCTAATCCAAACATCTTTACCAGTGCGATCATTGCTGTCTTCTTATATGTACTATCAATATGCTGTATTTTGCTTTATTAATCTTCGAAAAATTACCAATCAAGCTGTCAATGCACTCAATCAGAGCTACCGATATGTTCGAATATTCCTACTAATCTCTCTCATCTCTTTTTTCCTCTTGCAATTTACCTGTTATCACTTTTAAATTTTGCTAGAATTTACCTACTTAAAATTATATGTTAGATTAAGGACCTGCCCGAAACGCTGTACGTACTAGTGACTTTACAAGAATGTTAATCCCCCATGCTGTGAATCCTCAAAAACCCAATTTAATTTCTTGTATATTGTTACAGTGCCCTCTCCTATTTCTTTCGTTTGCCTGCTTTAAGAGTCATATCAGCTCTCCCTACTGATTCTCTGTGATACAGGGAGTCTGTTGGTATATGTGGCGACCAGACCGGCCACCAGATAAGGGAGAAATTGACATAATAAGTTTGTAGGTAAAGAGGAAAGTAGTGCCCTGATATAAATGAAAAAGTACCCCCTACCTGCAGATCCGCCGTTTTGTAGAAAACGCTAGCCGTGTGCGGATTGGGTGGCGTGGGTCACGGACGACCAATAAGAGCCCCCCGTGACGTCACCGAGTGCCCCGGGCGGCGCCAACATCAGAGTTGACCTGACTGTGGAGGTGAGAGGACGCGCCTCGGTCAGCTCTCGAGGATTTGAGGCTCTACAAGCCTTATTCAGTGGATTAAACTAGCCATCGCAGCTCACCATCGTTATTGGAGACCCTGCGCTTCTGGGAAGCAAGAAAGAAGCCAAGTTCATTGAGCGGAGGAGTGCCAAACTTGGAAAATTGGTCGGCAACGACGCCGCTCGACGCCGAGGGCCTGGAAAGGTGTGGCGGGAAGCCTTAGCTGTGACCAGGTCACATTCACTGAGGGTTTTGGAGGGACGACACCATTCCTAGGACAAGGAGCAACGCCTTGAGGAAGGGACGAGTGTGTGAATATAGTGATTAGCTCAGTGCTCACTGGTGAACCAGGATTGGGATAGTTGAATCTCTGGGATTGGATCGGCGATGACGCGAAGGCTGCACAACACCTGGGGACTTAATTGTGGAATGTTCCTGGATCGTCAAGGACCGACTCAGGAAGCGTGGGAACCTCACACCATCGAGGGACAGGCGTCGTGAGCCAGGAATGTAAGGTAGATCAAATTTCCCTCCCATTACCCCTTGTTTGAGTAGGCTAGATAGACCACGATATTTGCATTTGTATGTTGCAGGATAGCATTAATACTTTAGTAGTAGGATAGGCTGCAGGGCAACTTGTGTCCAGGACTGTTGGAGAGGACAGTGTGTGTGGACGGCAGGACAGTGGAAGAAGAGGTGCCGACGTGGTGAAGAGGCCCTTCTGTGAGAGAGTGTGTGACTCCTGTCTAATCTGCCCAGTTGAATGAGTGGTTGGAGGTCGTGAAAGAAGAGTTGCTGATGATCTCCAGATTTATTATCCTTATGTTCATTTTCCTGTATTGCTTATAAGTGTATGTGTGATCATGTAATGTGTGTCAGTAAATTCACACATTTTTTTCATTGTGTTTAAGTGTGCCTCCATTATTATATTTCTCTATGAGCAGTACACGAGGGTTATCATAGTACCACTTAGGGAACGTCACATTCTCTATAGAAGTTCTTATCGCCTGGAGAGTGGTAAAGCAGCACAGACTTATATAAAAGTGTACCCTAAGCCATCCGACCAGTATCAGAGCCTGAACGGTGGCAACAAGTAACGTAGTGGCTGGAGAGAGGTAAAGCCACACAGGCTTTTATGGGAGAGTACCCTGGGCTGACAGTCCAGTAGCAGATCTACGGGAGTAGCAACAATCTGGCAACAAACAGTATAGAATACGCCCACTGAACTGCATCGCTGGGGTGCAGATATACTAACCCAGCTGGCGACCTTGTTAAGAAGAAGATAAAGAAGGCAGGCGGGAAAGGAGTTCCTGCAACCTTTTTGTCTGGCAGGCAAGACTCAGGGAAGTTATTGTTATAAGGTAAGCCTGAGTCTTCCTTCACTTCTCCACGGGTCTAGGCCGGAACTATTAACAGCAGTTTCCCCGTGGTTGACTGAAGGGCTCCTAGGGTGAATCAGTGGCACCCCCCCCCCTCCCCCTTTAGTGTTGGGAGCAAAGACCTGCGGTGGTGGGCATTGCTGGTCCTCCCTTGTGAGACCAAGGAGACTCCGGTGAATCCCGGGAGTCGGAGGGGCTGAATATTCTGCCTTCTGAGCCCCTAGCAGCCGATTGCTAGCGGAGCCCCAGCCTACCCCCCCCCCCTCCCCCGTGACAATATATATAAACGACAATAGGGTTGTCGACGCTGATGTTGGTCTACGACAACCGACAACGACACTCAGACCAGTGCTCGGTGCGCTCTGCACTCTAAGCTGTTTTACAGCCCTCAAACTACCTCCAGATGATGTAGAACACCACCTACAGGCAGCTAAGTACACGGAATCTAAGCATGTCATAACTCATCGAATGTAACCAACCCAATCAACTCATTCCATCTCAAACAAAATTCAAAACAATCTTCTTCTGTGTGAGTACGAGTGCCTGCTGCCTGCCCTCTGCCTGCCTCCGCGCTGCCTGACGCAAGTTTCAGCCCCAACATATACCCCAGACTATTCTCAACAAACCATGTCTTTCAAAAACAAGGCTGTGCAGGGGAAAAGAATCAACAGATCTCCAAACAAGGTATCCATCCCGATCAACACTGACAACCATCGTGTTTCGCCCTTTGGGAACTCTGGGGTACGTGGCGGCGGAGCTGCTGTCCCCTTTACTCCACCACTGAGCCAGGGGGTTGTGTCCTCTCAATCATCAAATTCCTCCCTAGAATCCCACTTTTTCAAATTCAAATTCAAATGTTTATTCAGGTAAAGTACTTACATACAGGGTGTGATACATATATTGATGAATTTATAGATAGAGCTAGAACATACAATGCCAAAAGCTTTGGCATTGTATGTACAGTGTATGTAAAAAGCTTTGGCATTGTATGTAAAAGTGTCCCCGCGGCCCGGTCCTCGACCGGGCCGCGGGGACACTAAAGCCCCGAAATCATCTCAAGATAACCTCAAGATAAGAAAGCCACTATTACACAAAGCGTTTCGGGCAGAAACGCTTTGAAAAAGACTTCTCGCAATTCAAGCGTGCTGCTGGTCCCTCGCGGGATTTTCCTAGCTGGGCAAAGAATCAGTGATTCAAAAAGCTGTGTCAAGTCATTGAGGCTCAAACTACGATCATTCAGAGCCTCCAAACTGAGGATCTAGCAAACCGTGCGAACCTTCATAAACAGCAACAAGAAATAACCCTTCTCTGTGATCTCCGTGAGGAAAATACGCGGCTGAAAAGTAATGAATCCATCAAAAAACAAGAGGAAGCTCTCAACAAAATGAATGTATGTATCAGTACTCTACCCGCCCAACATTCTTTCTCCCAGGACGAACAAGACCAGCAAAAGCTGCTTGACTCTGTTGTTGTGGCGGCTCCATCCATTCCTGTGGAAAGTGAAGGTGAGAAGTGTATTGGTACAGTACATGCTCTCATAAAAGACGAATTACATTATAATCTCAACAAAACGGAATTATTGCTGCTTTCAGAGTAAGCAGAAAGAATCCATCAGGACAAAACCAGAGAAAAATTCGCTTCAAGCTAGCTACCCAGTCCATAAAATCTGATCTTGTCGGGACACCTGTATCCCAACGAAAGGGGATTTACATCATCGAGTGCTTGACTAGAAAAAGACAGAAACTCCTCCACCGCCTGCGTCAAATCCGTAATCAAAACCAAGATGCGATTCATCAGTGCTCTAACTAGAGATGGCATGATAAAAGTGAGAAAGACTTCTGCTGGTAAAATGTTTACAATTGCTAATGAGGATAACCTCAACACATTCCTCACCCAATGTGGTTTGTCTCACCTTATTATCCCTATCAGTAACTCATCATAATTACCCCCCCCCCCTTGTCTCCTAGTGCGGGCTAGGTAACCAAAGTCTCTGTTACACTGTTTTTTAAATTAAATTTAAATTTAATTTATATTAGTCATTTATTGGACTTAATTAATTGAGTACATTAATATTTTCTTTAGTTCTTATTAATTATAGGACCATAACTAAACTATTTATAGTTAATTATCATTATGATTAAATTTGCCTATGTTTATTATTCAACTTTTTTCTTTGCTTTCATTTATTACCTAGGTTGCCTAGCCTCGCCATACTCCCTTACTCCATTGTACCCCTGGCTTTGCCTGTGTCTCAAAATGCAAATTATTACTTTCAGTGTACCTGAGAATACTTGTAAGCAATCTACCTCATTTTTTTGTTCGTTTCGTGTTTGTCTTGTATAGTCTTGTATATATTTATATTTTTTCCCCCATTTATATCAAAATTTGTTTATTTTGTAATTACCTTTTTTTGCCTTTTTTCCTACAACCAGCCCTCTTATGCAAACAAGTATAGACCCAGAACTAAACCTCTTATCCAGTATCTATGTTCAAAGGGCAATCATCACTTTAATTATCAAAATTGCAGATATTATACAGCACATGATGTAATATTATGATGCAGATATTATACAGCACAGCACTCTTTTGTTATACTTACTGAAACGAGGCTAAAAGTGGATACTACTCAACTCTTTAACATGCCAAACTACTCAGCAATTCACAACTGTCGACCAATTCAGAGAAGTGGTTGTACTGCTCTTCACTACCACCAAGAACTGACATGCTTAAAAGTAATTAGAACTAGAGACTACTGTGGGGAGTATATCTTTGCCTGTTTCAGAGTCAAGGGGGCTGAGTCTGTCCTGACTGTGGGAGCAGTCTATAGAATTCCTAACACTGATGTGTCTGAATTCAACTCTAACCTTAGAAATCTAATACTAGATAACAGACTGAACAAAATCCATCTAATTATCGCAGGGGACTTTAATATTGACCTCTGCGAGCCTGATAACCATCCTGCTGCTAGTTTCCTCAACTGTATGAATTCCTGCTTCCTCATACCCTTCATCACTAGACCTACTAAAATCACTGATATCCTCACTGATACTCATCTCTTGACCTCATCTATCACTGATAGATGTGGTCAAGAGCCTCTGCTCTTGACCACATCTGGACTAACATAACCTCTTCACTTACTTCAGGGATAATCATTGATAAGACCACAGACCATTACCCCACATTTCTCCTAACCAACATTAATAAACCACCTCTAGATACAAGGAAGATAAGTTTTAGGCTGCACAATGAAACTTCTATAGGCAATTCTCCGAAACAATGCTAACGGAACAAGTTACAAATAAAAGGTTAAACACTCCATGGCTTACAAAGGGTATACTTAAGTCTATTAATAAAAGAACATGACCTTGAGAAGAAGTATAGGTTAAGAGTCGTCTCCAAAGAATTTTCAAATATTTACTCCTCAGTGCTGTCTAGAATAGTTAGAAGAGCCAAAATAAAATACTACGAAGATAAATTTACCCAAATTAAAGGCAACACTAAGAAAACATGGAGCATTATCTCCCAAATATTAGGATCAAAAAAGATTTTGAATAAAAAAAACAATTCTCCTATCCAATGACGATGGTGTGCTTTCGGCCTCAGACACTGCTATTGAATTCAATAGGTTCTTTTCATCCATTGGGACATCCCTTGCTCATGATATTCCATCCTAGTTCACTAATATTAAAGACTACCTTACAGGTAACTATCCAGAGTCTCTGTACCTAGCTCCTGCTACTTCCTCTGATGTTAAAGAAGTAATCCTTTCCCTTAAAACTAAGTCAAGCACCCTTGATGAGATACCATCTCTAATTTACAAAAAAGCCTCCAGATTTCTAGCTCCTTCTATTGCATTGCTTTTCAACAAATCACTTGAACTCCAAACCTTTCTGGATATTCTAAAAAAAAGCGAGAGAACCCCAGTCCACAAATGTGGTGAGCTCACTGATGTCAACAATTACAGACCTATATCAATTCTGCCAACCTTGTCAAAAATATTTGAAAAGCTCATCTACAGGCAGCTTTACTCATATCTAGCCAAACTCAATATACTTAGCTCTTGCCAATAAGGTATCAGACCCAATAAAAGCACTAACGATGCGCTTATTAGAATGATTAACTTGATACAGCTCTTGATAAAAATGAGTTCCCTGTTGGGTTAATTGTGGACCTGCGTAAGGCTTTTAACACTGTCAACCACCAAAACCGTCTTCTTAAATTACATCATTATTGATGTGGGAACCGACCTGTGAGATTTATATTTATTTAATTTATATGAATTTATATAGAATTTATATTTACGTTAATTTATATACTTCGATAGCAATTTGTATAATGATAAGTGGACTGTATTTCTGCAATAATCTCTTTATCTCACAAATCGATCCTCTACACATTAGGGGGGGTTTATTAGTTTATATATATGCAGCCAATCAAACTACAGTATTAACTACACATTATTAAACATTGAAGAGGTTCCTTATCTTATAGTACAGCAGGTTAGTCCACCAGGTATAACTAGGGTGTAGACACCAAATTATCCTCTTTGAGGTAGCTTCCATATCACCCAGTAACTGGTGCACAAATCTTCCTTCCTCGTCTTGACCTGTCAAAAGTGCGCTAGCTGTGAAGCCAGAATTCTATATATGACAAGCTATATCAGAGAAAACACTACATGGAACATGAAGACCTGGCTTAATTACCTTTAGTTTGAGGCTTCCACGTGATCTAACTGGGTCACCCTATATCCTGACATTAATGGCCATAAATGAATGATAAACGGGTTTCGGATAGACTTAACTTGAATTGTAGACATCGTGTTGGAGATGGTACCTTTGGTTTCCATAACACTACGTCCAAGTAAATTTAACAGGAGCCGAATTTGCTCCCGTGTGAGCCTCTGGTCTCAATATAAACAATGGCTGTTTAACACTCCATACTATTGACGTTACTGGCCGACATTGTCCAGAATGATAGGAGCTAAATTTGCTCCACACGTCTCGGAGGTGACACAACAATGGCTGCCCTCCTTCCCCACTGACGCCTGGCTTACATTGTCCAGATTTCCAAAGGTGATAGAAGGGTCACATTTACTCTACTTTAATATTAATAATTAAGTTAATTTATATGAGATGTTTTATGATGGTAAAGTCCAAAGACTAATGTATTTAAGAATAATTCCCAGCAGAATAGCTGGTGAATTATAATAGTATGTGGTGATGATATCCCGTTTTCTTTAGACGGTAATTCCACTACAAGTTACGTTTTCTATGGGTAACTTGTTTATACAACACAGCTCTTATCTGTCTGTATGATATTATATGGTGTCGGATTTTCCGACAATTGAGTCAGAGGTCACTCCCTGCAATACCTTCAGTCCTACCTTACTGACAAGCTCCAGTATGTGTCTGTGAATAATTCCATTTCTCCTACACTTCTCATAAGCATTGGTGTTCCACAGGGCAGCATACTTGGCCCTCTCCTCTTTCTCATCTACATTAATGACCTTCCAAATGCCTTTCAACACCTCAAACCAATCTTATTGGCTGATGATACAACTTTCATTTTCCCCAATCCTGACCCTCTTGCTCTAAATGTCACTCTGAATACTGAACTAAATAAAGTCCATCTTTGGATAACTGCTAACAAACTTACCCTTAATATTGACAAAACTTTCTATATTTTGCTTGGTAATAAATCCTCAAATTTAATTAATCTAAGAATAAACAATATACAAATCAATAGTAAAGTTGATGGTATATTCCTTGGTGTCCTTATCGATAACAAGCTGTATTTCCAGGGACACATTCTAAAAATAGCAAAACAGGTTTCTAAAACTGTTGGCATTCTTTCTAAGATCAGACATTATGTACCTCGCCCTGCCCTGTTGACGCTCTATTACTCCCTCATCTATCCTTATCTAAACTATGGTATTTGTGCTTGGGGTTCTACTACCCAAAACCATTTACGTCCTCTAATTACCCAACACTCTGAATATATAGTGTCATTAGTGATAGAGACGACTATTGAGAATATACCTTTGCCAAGTTCTCCAGTAAATCCCTTAAATTCTCCCTGACTATCGGTGCCATCTATAGATTTCCTAATACTAATATTGCTTCATTCTCAGACAATGTAAGGAATCTTATCATAAATAACAATCAACAAAAATCACATTATTCTGGGAGGTGATTTCAATATTGACCTGGGTCTTCAAAACAACCCTCAAGTTGACTATTTCCGTAACAGCATGCACTCCTGTATGCTAATCCCCACAATCACCAAGCCCACCCGAGTCACTCAAACATCTGCCACTACCCTGGATCACCTATGGACTAATATAACAGCTCCCCTTACATCTGGGGTAATTTATGACAGAACAACTGACCACTATCCTACCTTCCTCATAGCAAACATGGACACTACACCTCCAGAAAGCAAGAAACTCTCATTCAGGCTACACAGTGAATCAGCTTTAGGCAATCTCTCTAATGCACTTCACAATATTAACTGGGAATCTGAATTCAATAATACACAGGATATAAACTCATTAACTAACCTCTTTCTCTCCAAAACTCTAAGCCTCTACAACACTCACTGTCCCCTCCTTACCAAACAAGTAACTGATAAAAGAAAAAACAACCAGTGGCTCACAAGTGGCATAATTAAATCAATCAACAAAAAACATGAATATGAAAAGAAATTTAGGATTGGCCTAGTTACAAAGGAAGTAGTTAAGAGGTACTCATCAGTGCTTACCAGTATCATAAGAAAAGCTAAACTTTCATATTATGAGACTAGATTCAAAGAAGCAAAAGTCAACATGAAAAGCACATGGAAAACCATCTCTAATATCCTAGGAACTAAACAACACTCCCACAACCAGATAACACTCTCTAAGGATGGCCTTACACCGTCAACTGATTTAGAAATGGCGAATGAATTTAATAGCTTCTTTTCATCGGTTGGTGATAACCTTGTCAGTAAAATCCCACAGACTCAGACACATATCAACACATATCTCTCAGGCAGCTATCCAAACTCTCTTCTCCTCTCACCAGTCAGCCCGTCAGATGTTGTGTCCATAATACACTC
Source organism: Procambarus clarkii (assembly GCF_040958095.1). Classification (NCBI taxonomy): domain Eukaryota; kingdom Metazoa; phylum Arthropoda; class Malacostraca; order Decapoda; family Cambaridae; genus Procambarus; species Procambarus clarkii. Next base: position 26,145,090 of record NC_091198.1, read on the forward strand.
ACTAAAAACCAAAGCTGGGAACATCAGTGAAATCCCGTCCATTGTATACAAGAACGCCTCCCATGGCCTTGCGCCACCTATAGCTCTGCTGTTCAATAAATCCCTTGAGTGTCATACCTTCCCTGATAACCTTAAAAAAAGCAAGAGTAACGCCAGTTCACAAAGGAGGTAATCCGGCAGACATAAACAATTATAGACCAATATCAAACCTACCCATACTATCAAAAATATTTGAAAAAATTATCTACAAACAGCTCTACTCCTATCTCGTAAAATTCGACATTCTTAGCCCCTGTCAGTTTGGCTTCCGCTCCCAAAAGAGTACCAACGATGCAATTATTAGTCTCCTTGATATAATTTACTCAGCCCTTGACAAAAATGGGTTTCCGATTGGACTCTTCATTGACCTGAGAAAGGCCTTTGATACTGTTAATCACAATTACCTCTTACGTAAACTCCATCATTATGGAATCCGAGGCCATGCACTGGACTTTATCCGATCCTATCTTAGTGATAGACACCAATGTGTAGCCATCAATAATATTACCTCTCCCACTCTACCAATAACCGTTGGAGTGCCACAGGGCAGCATCTTGGGACCTCTCCTATTTCTTATATACATCAATGATCTGCCTAATGTCTCTAACATTCTGAAACCTATTTTGTTTGCTGATGATACTACCCTCATTTACTCTAACCCCAACCCACATACACTAAATGATGTTAATAATGAACTAAAAAAAGACCACTTATGGATGTCAACCAATAAACTAACATTTAACATAGAAAAGACCTACTACATTTTATTTGGATGCAAATCTACAAATGCAATTCAGCTTCAGATAGATAATGAAAACATTAGCAATAAAATTGATGGAAAGTTTCTTGGCCTATTCCTAGACAAGAGACTCAACTTCAGCACCCACATACAACACATAACTAAGAAAGTCTCTAAAACAGTTGGTATACTCTCCAAAATCAGATATTATGTACCTAACTCTGCTCTCATCTCTCTATATTATGCACTAATTTATCCCTATCTTCATTATGGTATCTGTGCATGGGATTCAACCACTGCAAACCACCTTAAGTCCATCATCACCCAGCAAAAATCTGCTAGCAGAATAATAGCAAATTCTGCTTTCAGACAACACTCAGCCCCCTTGTTCAACTCTCTTATCATGCTAAACATAATCTCACTCCACAAATTCTCTTGTGTCAACTACATTTACAAAACCCTGTTCTTAAATGCAAATCCTGCTCTGAAACTCTCCCTGGACAGATGTAATAGGACCCATTATCACCACATCAGAAATAAATATCTCTTTGATATCCCCAGAGTCAAACTTAATCTGTGTAAACACTCTATGCAAATAAAGGGACCCAGTCTATAGAACTCACTCCCTATTGAATTGGAAAGCTGTCCAACTTTTGCGTCATTCAAAAACAATACTAAAAAGTACCTAATTTCATCTTCATAGTTTTTTACCTTTTGCTTTAAAATTGCACTGTATCTATTGCTACCCAATCTCCCAATCTTTATGTACCCAATCCGAACATTTTTACCATTGTGATCATTGCTGTCTTCTTATATGTGAGATTATCTTGAGATGATTTCGGGGCTTTTTAGTGTCCCCGCGGCCCGGTCCTCGACCAGGCCTCCACCCCCAGGAAGCAGCCCGTGACAGCTGACTAACACCCAGGTACCTATTTTACTGCTAGGTAACAGGGGCATAGGGTGAAAGAAACTCTGCCCATTGTTTCTCGCTGGCGCCTGGGATCGAACCCACGACCACAGGATCACAAGTCCAGCGTGCTGTCCGCTCGGCCGACCGGCTCCCTTATTGTGCTATCAATCTTCTGTATGGTGTCTATTAATCTTGATTAAACTACCAGTCAAGCTGTCAATGTAATCAATCAGAGCTTTAATATACCAATGTGCTTTAATATACTTACTAATCTCTCTCATCTCATTTTTTTCTTGCAATGTATTTGTTATCATTTTATTAATTCTGCTAGAATTCACCTACTTAAAATTATCTGTTAGACTAAGGTCATGCCCGAAACGCTACACGTACTAGTGGCTTTACAAGATTGTAAATACTATGCTATGTATTCTCACAAACCCAATGTACCTTCTTGTATATAAATAAATAAATAAATAAATAAATAAACATAAAGCTGCTATTAGAAGAATATCTAACTCTGGCCCCAGACAGCACTCGGTACCCTTACTCAAATCCCTGAATATGTTAGATATTAACTCACTGCACATCCTCTCATGTGTATTCTATATATTTAAAACTCTGAACTGTAATGTCAATCCTAACCTTAAAAGCTTCTTAGAAGGTTGTAACAGAACCCATGGGCACCACACCAGAAACAAATACCTATTTTATATTCCAAGAGTACGACTTAATCAAACTAGAAATGCTCTACAAATCAAGGGACTCAGAATGTGGAATGACCTTCCCAATCATGTCAAAGGGTGCACCACTCTCAACCAGTTTAAGATGAAAACTAATTACTACCTAATTAACTCCAGGTAACCTACCTTACCCCTAAATGTCAACCCATGTCTTAATATTTTCAAACAATGCTGTTTGTTGACCAACTTTTATATTGGTTATTTTCTACCATGCCCCCCCCCCCCTTTTATCTTTAATTTTTTTTCAACGCAATTTTTACTTTAAGGTCAATTAGGACTCACTCCACACATTCTCTTGTGTCAACTACATTTACAAAACCCTGTTCTTAAATGCAAATCCTGCTCTGAAACTCTCCCTGGACAGATGTAATAGGACCCATTATCACCACACCAGAAATAAATATCTCTTTGATATCCCCAGATTTAAACTTAATCTGTGTAAACACTATGCAAATAAAGGGACCCAGTCTATGGAACTCACTCCCTATTAAATTGAAAAGCTGTCCAACTTTTGTGTCATTCAAAAACAAAACTAAAAAGTATCTAATTTCATCTTCATAGTTTTCTACCTTGTTGCTTTAAAATTGCACTGTATCTAGTACTACCCAATCTCCCAATCTTCATGTACCCAATCCAAACAATCTTACCATTGTGATCATTGCTGTCTTCTTATATGTGCCTTCAATTTGCTGTATGGTGCCTATTAATCTTCGTTTAAATTACCAATCAACCTGTCAATGCGTGCCCCAGCACGTTCAGGGTGTGGGAACCGAACCCTGTGAAGTGTTACGAGTGCTGTTTCAGTGGCCACATAGCTAAGTACTGCTGGCGCCCCACACCCAAGTGTGCTCTCTGTTCCGGTCCTCATCCACTGAAGGACTGTCAGTATAAGAAGACCAGAGACCAAAGAAAGCAGGAACAGAAGCAACAGAACACTGCAACAGAAGCAGGGCAACAACCTGAATCTGTGGCTCCGTCTAAACCGCCGCTGAAGTGTCTCAGATGTGGTACTGAAGGAGTCACCATCTGGCACTCAGACTGTACCAACCGGCCAGCCTCCCTTGGCACAAGGAGGCAAGTGCCCGAGACACAACAAGTGTCTACTGATGCCGGCTCTAGTACTGTTGACCCATCCCATAGTGGTGACAGTACCAGCAACGCCCCTGACAACACACAACAGCCTGAGACAACAGTTAAAGGACAGTTGGCAGCCTTGCAAGTGCAGGTAGCAGAACTGGCTGAAATTATACAGACGCTACGTCAGGCTCCTTCACAAGAGACACAGCAGCCTCCATGCAGCTGTGTCACAGCCGTGGCCCGCGCTGGTAAAGGTTCCTGCGGTGGTGGTGACGGCGGCGGCGGCAGCAGCAGCAGCAGCAGCGGCGGCGGCAGCGGCAGCAGCAGCGGCGGCGGCAGCGGCGGCGGCAGCGGCGGCAGCAGCGGCGGCGGCAGCGGCGGCGGCAGCGGCAGCAGCGGCGGCGGCAGCGGCGGCAGCAGCGGCGGCGGCAGCGGCGGCGGCAGCGGCGACAACAGAGATGAGAGCGACAACGGAGGCGGTGGCAGCGACGTCGTCAGTCAACTCAGGGATGACAGCAGTAATAGTGACACAGAAACATTAACTGGAAAAGGAAGTCGACCTGCATCAGCATATTTTAAAATGATTCATGACCTTAATGAACGCGTTCAAGCCAAGTACGAGAATGAAAAAGATAATATTCTGCGTGACAGTAATTATGCCATACGACTTACAGAGAGCATTCACTCGCGGACCATCCCGAGTTGCTCAGTGATCAAGAATCTGATGATTTCACCAGATGTTCCTGACGACACCAAACGCCAGGTTGGTGTGGCTCTTTACGTCGTAGAGTCACTTATTGACGCATTGTGTAAGTGGGACGAGGACAACAATGGGACCACCAGTCCCAGGGAGGAACAACACCAAGACGATGGCTGCTGTTGACACAAGGACCATTAGGTTTCTCAGTTGGAACATTCGTAGCATCAACAAAAGACTGAATGACCTAATTGCATATGTTACCAGTAACAACATAGATATAATTGCTTTACAGGAGCCCTACACGTCCAATATGATAAACAAAACCCCACCAAAAATCAGAGGGTATGCATCCTATATTAACAGTAACGCCACAGGCCTACTAACTTACGTCAGAAGTGATTTATCGCACATTCTTGTGAGCACGTCACACAATGTACACACACAGTACCATCACTTTCATGTACAAACTACAGCAGGCCACTTCTCATTCCTCAACGTATATGCCAGAAGCCAGAAACTCAATGTAACATTGTTCCCAGATCTAGACAATCATGGGACAATATACATGGGAGATTTTAATGCTAGACATATTACGCTGGGAGACAGTACTAACAACGATAATGGATGCAAATTTATCAAATATGTTTATGACAACAGATTAAACGTGTATACTACGGATACCCAAACTCATTTATTGGGAGGCAGACTTGATTATGTAATGGGTAGAAACCTTGTGCAAGATAGGGTGGAATGTTCGTTGGTAAATCACTTAGTTAGAGATCACTATGCAGTTTCTGCTTCCTATGAGGTACAGTGTGATGTACCTAATAGACATCAGAGACGGAAAATGAATATTCCATATGGCTTGCATGATCACTTTATTAATTGTATATCAAAATGGTATCAAGATTACACAATAACGAATGTACAAGCCTTCTCCAGAGATCTCGTTGATACGATTACTACCTACTATGACACATGGGTGTGTTGGGGAACAGGTCGTAAGCCTAGCAGAAGTGGGCAACACCTACCACCACCCAAGTGGGTCCTTGACCCCGTATTTGTTAAAGAACATGAACGAGTAAAGCAACTTGGAGATACGTACAAACGAACCAAAGCACAAGGTGACTTGCATGCATTTCTAGTTGCAAATAGAGAGGTGAGAGACATGAGCAACGTTATACGTAATAAACATTGGGAAGAGTTCCTACAAAGTATAAATGAGCAAACAACACTTGTTGAAGTTTGGGAAAAGATACGAAAAATCTCTAGAAGCAGCCCAACCAAACCGCTGCACCACAGCTCACTAGAACAAGCAAACATCCTCCTTGATCAATGGGCACTAACATCGAGCTACGACTCACTCCCAATTAACATACAGCACAAACTTGATGACACACGCCCCAACAGACAACGAACCATCAATCTTGCCTGTACAACTATCGACGTGTCGGACCTTAATGATGTAACTGAATGGGAATTAAATCATGCACTAAAGATGGGAAAATCAACTGCTCCTGGAGAGGATGGTATTACTTACAGTCTACTGAGATTAGTCTCACACGTACCAGGTAATCCACTATTAGTGTTGTACAGAATGAGTTTACGTGAAGGAGTATTACCTGATGCTTGGACAAAGAGTGTCATTGTTCCCATCCCCAAACCACACTCAGATAATTATAGACCAATATCTCTAACATCGTGTGTTTGTAAAGTGCTTGAACGTATTGTTCTTAATAGACTCATGTATCGTATACAGAGGCATCTGTCACCCTAACTGTTTGAACTTATGCCTGGGCTCAGAACACAACACTGTTTTGCTGAGTACTTCGCACATATTAAAGCTTCCCCTCAAACAGTCTACATCGACCTAGCAGCAGCTTTTGATACAGCAAACAGAGAAATCATACTGGAACAGCTTGCCGAGCTGGGAATACAAGGAAAATTACTGAAATGGATAAAGGGCTATTTGTCTAATCGAACAGCATATGTTTTGTTTAATGGTGTTAAAAGCACAGAGAGCAAACACTTTGAACTGGGAACTCCAGAAGGAGGGGTCCTTAGCCCCTTGTTGTTCAACGTTCTGATGCATAAACTTATTAAAGATCTTCCAACTAATAATGAAGACACTGTCATTTGTTATGCTGATGATATATGTTTACAGGCTGCCACCGAGCCTAGAATGCAAGTTCTGCTCGACGCTTTTGCTACTAGAGCTGAGGAATGTGGCCTCCTTATCTCTATACAGAAAACTCGTGCCCTCATTTCATGTGGTATTCCACCAGCCAATTATCATATAGATGGGCGAGCACTTGAGAACTGCGAATCTTGCAGATACCTTGGTGTCCCCATTAACGACCCTGGGTACCTTTCTTCTCTCAAGAGGAGACTTTGGGAGAGATTAAAGCCCTTGCGGGTCCTTGTTGGTGTTAATCATGGACTTAACGTGAGACTTGCTAGAATGTTTTATGTATCATTTATACGCTCTGTGATTGACTACAATGCTCTACATCTCACACTGTATACTGACAAAGAGCTGAAATCTCTTGAAACCTTGCAAAATGAAGCTATGCGTCTCATCCTTGGGGCTCCAAAGTCCACGAGAATAGTTAACATGAGAGCAGAGTTAAAATTACCTACCATAAGTGAGAGAATTTTGTCTATTAGCAGTTTTCGGCGTGAAGGCATTGACTCAACTAATGATTAATCAGCCAATTACTCCATGGAATAACTGGGATCTATCAGTTGATTTTGTAAATGCGCCCAAGAAAGATAGTGCGCACACTACATTATTGAAACAGTTAACACTGAAAAGCATCACTGAAAGTACTCAGAGTATGGGTAACGATGTTTATCAGTGCTATACCGACGGCTCTGTAGAAGAAGGTGGACGATGTACCGGATGTGCATGTAACATATTTAAACAATCTTCTCTCGTACATACAGCAATGAAGCGCGTCAATGACTGGGCAAGTACAACTCAAACCGAACTTGCAGGCATATACCTTGCCACTGAATTTTTAAAAGACAAAGGCAGTGGACTTATATACTGTGACTCGCAGAGTGCACTCCTGGCATTGAACGCACATAGTAGTGACACCCAGAAAATAGTCAGTGATATTCGAATGAATGTTTTAGCTGCCAAAGAAAACAGATTTGAGATTAAATTCCTATGGATACCATCACATGTTGGCATCTCAAGGCATGACACTGTTGACATGCTTGCTAAATCAGCCTGCAGAAAACCAGTGGTAGAAATTGATATGGGTGTTTCATTAGCAGTGACAAAGAGAATGCTTAAACAAATATCCAATGAAGATCTCACCGACTTAACAAATTCACAAAGACCTGAAAGTTGTAGCATTAAATATTATGATAGATATCGTGAGGAGACATTCATATATGGGACTAATAGAACAAGAACCCGGCAATGTGATGTTATAGTGGTCAGAATACGCCTGGGATATAGACGTATCTGGCAGGTTTCTCAAAACCCAAATGTCGAGTACACAATGTGTCAACTTTGTGAAAGAGAAAACATGCACTCTCTTGAACATTATATTGTAGAATGTCCCATATTGTCTGACTTTCGCCCTCATGGGCTAAGGTATGCTGAACTCTGTAGTTACTATATGAGTACTGGAACACTTGATGATATATTGGACTTGTATCCAAGATTGACCATGTAATATATCAATCATACAATGTATATATATGATGTAACTATATAACCTGAGCTTGTAAAAGCACCTTCATCACCTTCAGTGATTAAGTGCTTAATTGCACACTAGTTTCTTTATCAGCTACCTCACCCTGTCAGAGTAAATGAGACAAATGTATGTGAATGCATGTGTGTGTGTATATATATGTATGTATATGTGTGTGTGTGTATGTATATGTATGGGTATAAAGTATATATGGAAGCTGATCAGAATTACATTTCACCTTTGTGAATGTACATTAATGACACTATGTAAAAGACACATCTAACACTTTATGTAGGGCATACGTAAATCTGTGTATCTATGTATTTACGTATGTAGGTTAGCTTAGCATTTTAAAAGCACCGAATCACCTTCTGTGGTTGAGTGTTCAATAAACCCTTGAACTATATGTTTAACACTTCTCTAACCCTGTCCATGGAGGACAGAAGAAAATGTATATATGCTGATTAGCATTGTAAATGTGTGGCCACGTCTGTGGTAGAAAATAATAATAATAAAAAAAAAATGCAATCAATCAGAGCTTTAATATACTAATGTGCTTTAATATACTTACTAATCTCTCTCATCTCATTTTTTTCTTTCTTGCAATGTATCTGTTATCATTTTATTAATTCCTTTAGAATTTACCTACTTAAAATTATCTGTTAGATTAAGGACCTGCCCGAAACGCTGCGCCTACTAGTGGCTTTACAAGATTGTAAATTACCATTCTATGTATTCTCACAAACCCAATGTACCTTCATGTATATAAATAAATAAATAAATAAATAAATAAATAAATAAATAAATAAATAAATAAATAAATAAATAAATAAATATTAAGTTTTAGCCTATGTGTTTTCTCCCCACCTCACTTTGCCCGAAACACTATGCGTATTAGTGGCTTTAAGTATTGTATGTACTACCTCTATAAATCCCACATTATGTTTGTAACTAATCTTCTATGTATGTACTTTTACCTGAATAAACATTTGATTTGATTTGATTTGAAGTAAATAAATAAATAAATAAATAAATAAATAAATAAATAAATAAATAAATAAATAAATAAATAAATAAATAAATAAATAAATAAATAAATCGATGCAACCTACCTTACCCCGTAAATGTCAACCCATGTCTTGCTATTGTAAACAATAATGTTTGTTGACCAACTTGTATAATTGCTGATTTCTGACATGTTTCCCCCTACCCCCCATTTTTTATTAATTTTTCAACACAATTTATACTTTAATCTCAATTACTATTAAGTTTTAGTCTAAGTGGTTTTTCCCCACACTTTGTAACTAGTTCATCAAAATTGTAACTTGCGTAGCTAATTGAACTGTGGGGTTCAGTCCCTGAGCCCATTATGTGCCTCTGTAACCCTTTCCACTACCGCCCACAAGATGGGTATGGGGTGCATAATAAATGAACTAAACTAACAAACCTTGCCGAAACGCTGTGCGTATTAGTGGCTTTAGGTATTGTATGTTCTACCTCTATCAATAAATCCAACATTATGTTTGTAACTCATCTTCTATGTATGTACTTTTACCCGAATAGTTTAGTTTAGTTCAGTTCATTTATTATCCACCCCATACCCATCTTGTGGGCGGTAGTGGAAAGGGTTATAGAGGCACATAATGGGCTCAGGGACTGAACCCCACAGTTCATTTAGCTACGCAAGTTACAATCTTGGTAAACTAGTTACAAAATTCAATATAAGTCGTCACATCAACAATGGGTTCGAGATCGACCACAAGTAGAGTTTCTAAATTAAGCAACTGACATATGTGGAAAGCTAGAGTCACAATTAATATGTTTGTCCTGCACACCGCCCCCATCCAGTGGGCAGCGGTGGATAGGTTACAATCACTTAGTTACTACCTACAGTTTGCAAACTGGGGATATTTGGCTAAAATTTCTGGTAGCAGATCATTTTGAATGAAATATTTACACATCGTTGGAACATTGGTTATAGAATTGTTTCTAAATTCACGTATCTTTTCGCACTCCATCACATAGTGACGGAGGGTGTGCGAATAATTTTGTTGACACAGTTTACATTTGGTCAGATCTACATTTTTTTTTTGAGATATATACAAGAGTTGTTACATTCTTGTACAGCCACTAGTACGCGTAGGGTTTCGGACAGGTCCCTGGAATACGATCCCCGCCGCGAAGAATCGTTTTTACAACCAAGTACTCATTTTACTGTTGAGTTAAACAGAGGCTTCAGTTAAGGATCTGCGCCCAGTAAATCCTCCCCGGCCAGGATACGAACCCATGACAAAGAGCTCGCGGAACGCCAGGCGAGTATCTTACCACTACACCACGGAGACTGAAAATGCATCTAGGAAAGGAACTACATCGGCAGATAATGAGAATTCCCAGAGATACTTGTAACCGAGTCTAAGCCGAGCAGTAGTAACATCTAGAAGTCTGCTGATTTTATTGGATGATCCACAGATTTGTGGCTCCTCTTGCATGATAGTATGATGATAGATGGAATTACTGGTGTCAATTTCACCTTGCCTCAGATCTACAAGATCTTGTTGAAGTTCTCGGTGTACTGCTGCTCTCAGATTGCTCATTGACAATCCAAGGTTACACTCAACGGCTCCTTTAAAGGCAGATTCTTTGGCTAACTTATCAGCTCTATCATGCATTCGGAGGCCAACATGAGATGGAGACCACATGAAATGGACTCTGTTACCATCCTTAATAATTTTGTTGTATTTGTGTCTAGCTTCGGACACGAGCATGTTACAGTTATGTCTTAAAGAGTTGAGACCGTTTAAGGATGATAAGGAGTCACTTACAATTAATGTATCAAGTTTTGAGACTTGTACACATTTCAGAGCAAGGATCAAGGCAAATAGTTCAGTCTGAAGGGTAGAGGCTAGTTGTTTATACGGACTCCCCACTCAAAGTATAGGCCATCGCCCATTGTCAGGACAACTGCACTTCCAGCTGCACCCGTGGTGCGGTGTAGGGAACCATCAGTGTATATGATTTGAGAGAGAGAATGCTCTGTGGACAGAGCATCAATATGGCTTAAGGCGTTGAGCTTTGCCTCAAGACGAAGCTTGGGCTGATCTCTAATTTGCTTCTTGGGTGGAAAGGGAGGGATTAAAACTGGAAAGGGTGTAACCTCCCACGGTGCAGGAAAGTGCCGTTGTTGTTTGTCTTGGTACAAATCATGAACCCCATACATTCTGAGTTGAGTTCCAGTTTTTGTTATCCATTTGGAACAATGCTGATCTTCAATAAAGAAATTCTGGAGGGCTTCTGTGCAAGGATTAGGATGAGTTAGCCTAAGCATTTTTATACCAATTTGACAGTTAATTTCAGTAACACGATCAACAACGCTCAGAATATTAAGTTCCTTTCTCATATTAAGTATTTTTGTGGTACGAGGCACCCAAGGATTATCCTCAAGGCTTCGTTCTGCCATTTTTCAAGCCCTCCAAGCTTTCTTTCAGGCATCAAAACAAGCAGAGGTGCAGCATAATCCACTAAAGATCTGATGTATGCAAGGTACATCATTTTGACACTTCTGACATTGGCACCATAGCCTGAGTGATAACCTGCAACAGCCTTGAGACCTCGGAGCCTCTCTTTATACTGACGACAGAGTCTGAATACAACAGGACCATACAGTGGCACCTCAAGGCCAAGGTATTTGAGTTTGTTTACATAGTCAAGCTGGGAGCCATCAGATAGTTGCATCTTGCGAACAGCTCCTCCCTGCCTGGGTGGGCGCCGATTTAGTATCTTTGTTTTCTCTGCTGAGATAATTAAACCTAGGTCCTGACATGAGTCTAATACAGAGTTAAGAGTGTTCTGCGTGTTAGCATGCCCAGTGGTGTGTATCATTATATCATCAGCATAGCTAATGATGTGGACGTTGGGTTTCCTCGGTACAGAGTTTAACAGCGTGTTTATTAAGATATTAAATAAGGTAGGACTGAGGACACCACCCTGCGGGGTGCCTAGTTCAAAGTCTCTTGTTACACTCCTATGCCCCTGGAAAAATACAGATGACTTCCTGTTGGATAAGTAACCCCTGATCCAACAAAGAAGCCGACCACCAATATTCATTCTTGCAAGCTCACTCAAGATAACATGTCTATTTGCAATATCAAAGGCAGACTTGAGATCTAGGAAGGTGATATATGACTTTTCAGTGTGCAGGGTAAGAAAGGTGGTGATGCAATGATGCACACTCCTTCCATGCATGATGCCATATATCTGGGGGGATAGCATGGTTCTTATTCTATGGAGGAGACGGTTTAGGACCATTCTCTCGAATGTTTTGCAAATGCAGCTAGTAAGGGAAATTGGGCGGAAAGCATTCTCTTGATTTGGCTTGGGAATTGGAATGATTATACTGTTGGTCCAAGAGTTAGGAAGTTCCCCAGTAACATAGCTCATATTATACAGCTCAAGCAGGGGATTCCCTGGTACTAAAGGGAGCAGACGCAATATGTCATAAGTGATACCATCTTCACCAGGGGATGTAGCTTTACCTTTGTTTAGGGCCGCGAGTAATTCAAACTCAGTAAATGGCACGTTGCATTCATCTTCCTTGTGGAGCATGAAGTCAACGAGCCTTTCTCGATCTCCGTAACCAGCATTTAATCTGAACTGTATGTCTGGGGGAAGATTATTGAAGCTAGTGGTGGTTGCCCAAGCATCGACTAACTCGTTTGCTCTGTGTAGAGGGTGAGGGTGTGCTACTTGGCCGATCTTATCGCCTTTAATTCTTTTAATATCCTTCCATACCTCGCTGAGGGGGGTGTGAGAGTTGAGACTGTTAACAAAAGTTTCCCAGTTATCTTGCCTGAGCTCTGTCATGCGCTCCCTCGCCTTGGCTAGGGCTTTCTGAAAGAGCTTGAGCATTGCTGGCGTACGTGTTTCCCTATATGCAAGTCCAACTCGTCTGCGTTTCAAAGTCCATAGTTTGGGGTCATTGTAATAGGCATGGTGTTTATTATCTTTCATATCGTTGCGACTATTGGATGGTGCAGGGGGCCGACCTAAAGGGTCAGCAAACATCTGAATGCTCTGTACTAGACCGTTGTTAAATGTCTGGACTGTGGAGGGATCATAAGTGCTGTACCACTCTGACACATGAGCAACAAAGTCTTCACGTCGAGCAGGAGGAACACTGAGCCGTTTCCGTTTGAAAGTCCCACCGGGCAGGATGGTATTTCCTATACATAGAGTAGTCAATCTAGGGTGATGATCTGACAACAAATCTGTTACAATAGATGATGTGCACCAGACGTGAGAGACGTTGAAACCAACACAGAGGTCTAGAATGCCTCCACAAATATGCGTGGGTTCAAGGTCGCCCATATTCTGCACATCTTGGTGACTATTTAGTAGCGACAGCAGTTGATTCCCATTACCGTTACTGAAGCGAGAGCCACCAATGTCCTTGTGTCTAGCATTGTAGTCACCAAGAATCTCTGTTGGCTTTGCTTGAGCGCAGGCCGGAAGATCAATATAATTTAACTTTCCTGCTGGAGCATATAGATTAAATACATTGAGAACAGAGTTGCCCACATAGATCCTCACTCCATGATACTGCTGACCGGCAGTTTGTTTTTCTAGCAGAAGTTGATGGGGTAGGGATTGTTTGATGTATAGAATGCAAGAGTTACTGGATCTGAGGTTGTAAGAAATAAATGAGGGCAATTTCGGGGGTGAGGATCTTGCGGGAACTCTGCACTCCTGGAGACATACAATATCGATGTGTTCAGTTGTTACTTTGTGATGTAAATCTGAGAACCTTTTTTTGAGGGACGCAATGTTCCAGATAAGGATGGATAACTTAGTTATTTGTGCACTTAAATTCAGCATTATATATTGATATTATTAGTCCACTTAATATATATTATCTATATACATATTATCTATTGCACTACGGTATAAGTCCAGGAACATTTCTTAGTTTATTACAATGTCACACATTTGCCTCCAAATGTCTAGTACAATTTGTCGGTCATTTCCAGCTATAGAGTCGTTTTGAACATAGTTTAGCACAACATTGGCAGTTAACCTGCGTGGAAGGACTCCACTACACAAGATTTCAAGATCACTAGAAGTTTCCCCTGATGGTCAAGCGAACACATGTTTGGAGGGTTCAGGGGAGGAAGGGGGAGTTTGGCAGTCATTGCTTACAAGTCCCCTCATACACGTGAGCATCATCGAAATATCGCTGGTGGATTTGTTCTCATGTTGGAGTTGCTCTCGCAGCCGCTCCGTCTGCTGCTGTGACTGCTGCTGGTGTTCCTGCAACCGATCACGAAGGACAACCACTGCTTGAACAGTGGAGCGGCCCTAGGGCGAGGTGGTAGGGAGGCTGAGGTTGCGATCTGTCTCATTTTGATCCAGTTCCTTATCCCCCACTTCCAGTTGACTGTGGGGTCCAGCTGTGGATGGTGGTCTCACAGTAGGTGACATTAACCCAGAACCAGGAAGTGGCCACTCTACATCAGGGGAAGGCCCACCACTGGCAGAAGATGCAGCACCTGGTTCTTGTGGGGGAGCTGGGATGATGGCACGAGTCTTCGGTCTGGTACCGGTCCCCTTGTGCACTTCGTAATTTAAAGGTGGTGAGTTTGGCAGCCAGCTGGAGCGAACATCACCTCCAGATGGCTCTGAACAGCGAGTGGGACTGATGGCAGCATTTGGCAACTGCTCTTCATGGTGGTGTGAGGGGTATGGCGAGTGTTGTGTCAACACCTCCGGGAGGCAGCAGGTTCCTGGCACCTGACGGGCAGGCGCAGGTTGAACAGACACCTGTCGTCTGGCCCCGTGATGCACTTGGTGCTTGGCAGATGGTGAAGTATAAGCCATCGCCCATTGTCAGAACAACTGCACTTCCAGCTGCACCCGTGGTGCGGTGTAGGGAACCATCAGTGTATATGATTTGAGAGAGAGAATGCTCTGGGGACAGAGAAAAATTTGAATTTGAAAAAATTCAAACGTCGACTTAAAGAGAATAGACAAGTTACCAAAGGTTTCATAAACATGCGTTTTCTTTAAGGCAATCGAGGGCAAACAATTATATAAAAGAAGTTATTACTAAAATGTTCAGGCTTGAAATGAATATAAAATTTGCAGAAAAGATAATGCACATATTGTGAGGATATAAATTTGAGCGCAAAGAAGGCATTAATGACGTGACAAATCATACCACTATAAGTTTTGTGGGAATATCAGTGATGACCGACCTATGAACAGGCAATACTTTCACAAACTGAATTAACTCTCAATAAATAATTAGACTTTTAAATGTATAAAATCATTTAAAAATAAAATGTTTATGTATATTTCATTTAAGCAACGTATTTGTTGTTATAAAATATAATATTTATATATAAATATTGCATAGTTTAATTGAGTGTACGTTTTCTAATAAAATAATTTAATGACATCTTTACTTCCCATTTTTACTATAATTAGACTGTGATAAAAACTATGTACAAATTTTTATGTAGCTAGTCTACTAATATTGTAGCATATGTCAAGTTAGCTGTAAGCTCCAAACAACATATGTTGATGACCTTAATAACCAAATCGAGAACTATCTTGAGGGTCAACATGACAACGGGTGGGCAGACATCCAGCGTTTCATCGCCTGTGAACTTTGACAATGTCTGACCTGAAGGTGGCCTGACAGATGAGTGGACAACGCTTTGGATTTATAGTCCTGAGGACCAATTTCAAGTTTTTAAAAGCCTCTGCACAGTGTTGACCACTTAAATTTAACGGCCTTTCACAACAAGTCTGTGAGAGGAGTGGCAACACTGGAAAAGTTCTAACAAAACTGTCGATAGTACGCACACATTCCGATAAACCTTTGAACGTCCTTTTTAGATCGGAGCACTGGATACTTCAGAATGGCACTGATTTTATCTTGCCAAGGTAACACTTTTCCTTAGCCCACTGATAAAGCTACCCATTTCATTATGTATGAGGTCATTTTTTGTTATTGGAGTTATTTATTTTATTTATTTATTTATTTTTATTTATGCATATACAAGAATGTACATAAAAAATGTGAGGATACAAATATGGTAATTACAGTCTTGTAAAGCCACTAGCACGCGCAGCGTTTCGGGCAGGTTTCGGGCAGCGTTTCGGGCAGTTAAAATTAACGTAGATATATGACCGAACCTAACCAACCCTACCTAACCTAACCTATCTTTATAGGTTAGGTTAGGTAGTCGAAAAACAATTAGTGCATGAAAACTTGGCTTATTAGGCAAATCGGGCCTTGCATAGTAGGCTGAGAAGTGCGTTCTGGCTACTAGGTACGACATATATACATACATATATATATATATATATATATATATATATATATATATATATATATATATATATATATATATATATATATATGTCGTACCTAGTAGCCAGAACTCACTTCTCAGCCTACTATTCAAGGCCCGATTTGCCTAATAAGCCAAGTTTTCCTGAATTAATATATTTACTATAATTTTTTTCTTATGAAATGATAAAGCAACCCTTTTCTCTATGTATGAGGTCAATTTTTTTTTATTGGAGTTAAAATTAACGTAGATATATGACCGAACCTAACCAAACCTACCTAACCTAACCTAACCTATATTTATAGGTAAGGTTAGGTTAGGTAGCCAAAAAAAGCTAGGTTAGGTTAGGTTAGGTAGGTTAGGTAGACGAAAAAACATTAATTCATGAAAACTTGGCTTATTAGGCAAATCGGGCCTTGAATAGTAGGCTGAGAAGTGCGTTCTGGCTATTAGGTACGACATATATATATATATATATATATATATATATATATATATATATATATATATATATATATATATATATATATATGTCGTACCTAGTAGCCAGAACTCACTTCTCCGCCTACTATTCAAGGCCCGATTTGCCTAATAAGCCAAGTTTTCCTGAATTAATATATTTACTATAATTTGTTTCTTATGAAATGATAAAGCAACCCTTTTCTCTATGTATGAGATCAATTTTTTTTTATTGGAGTTAAAATTAACGTAGATATATGACCGAACCTAACCAACCCTACCTAACCTAACCTAACCTATATTTATAGGTTAGGTTAGGTTAGGTAGCCCAAAAAAGCTTGGTTTGGTTAGGTTAGGTAGGTTAGGTAGACGAAAAAACATTAATTCATGAAAACTTGGCTTATTAGGCAAATCGGGCCTTGCATAGTAGGGTGAGAAGTGTGTTCTGGCTACTAGGTACGACATATATATATATATATATATATATATATATATATATATATATATATATATATATATATATATATATTTATATATATATATATATATATATATATATATATATATATATATTTATATATATATATATATATATATATATATATATATATATATATATATATATATATATATATATATATATATATATATATATATATATAGCACACTACTCGGAGCACCTCTGGGCCACAATGCTATTGCTGCGGTCCTTGACGAAAAGTTTAGAGACCTAAAGAGGATGGAAGAGAGAATTGGGGACTTGGACTCCCACGATGCCCTCTACCTTCTCACAAAGTGCCTTACCTTGCCCAGGCTAACATACTTCTTAAGGTGTGCACCAACTTTTGGCAACCCACTTCTAAATCAATATGATGAGCTCCTCAGGTCAATATTCAGGAAGGCGCTCAACCTAGATTTAGATGACAGTCAGTGGGACCAAGCAACACTACCAGTGAGATTTTTAGGGATAGGCATACGAAAAGCAACTGAGGTAGCACTTCCAGCATTCTTATCCTCATGTACAGCAGCCAACGAATTGGTAGGGCAGATCCTACCAGAGCGTATGAGAGAGACAGCGGGAACTCATGATCAAACGTTCATCGAAGCAGCCAGACAATGGGACACCATTGCACACCCTCAACCCCGACCACAAGTCCCAAAAGACCACAAGCAGGCCCACTGGGATAGCCCCATAATGGAAAAGACTGTCACAGCAATGATTGACAACGCTGATGCTGAAAACAAAGCCCGCCTCCTAGCGGTAACAGCACCCCACGCCGGGGATTTCTTATTTGCGGTGCCCAATGCAGCCCTGGGAACTCGCCTCAGTCATGACGCTCTCCGCATTGGAGTTGCCCTTCGCCTTGCCGCCCCCATCCTCACCGAACATAGGTGCATCTGCGGAACTGCGATGGCAGACCAATATGGTCGTCATGGTCTGGTATGTCGTAAATCACAGGGTAAAATTGCAAGACATGAAGAAGTCAACGACATCATCAAGAGGAGCCTCGCCACAGCCCGCTGCCCGGCACAAAGAGAACCACACTTATCCAGACCTAACGACCCTCAGAAGCGCCCTGATGGGGTCACCTTGCTACCTTGGAAGGATGGTAAGCAAGTGGTATGGGACTACACGTGCGCTGCCACACTGGCCAGTACCTACCTCCACTACAGCACACGGGAAAGCGGTGGTGCTGCTTCTTTCAGGGAATCGCAGAAAATTATTAAATACAGAGGTCTAGCACACTGCTACAGCTTTGTTCCGATCGGCTCGGAGACCCTCGGTTCGTGGGGAAAATGTGCATTGAAGTTCCTGAAGGAATTGGGGGACAAATTGATCAGCGCTACAAAAGACCAGAGAGCAAAAAGTTTCTTGTTCCAGCGCCTCAGTGTTGCGATTCAGAGGGGAAATGCCTGTTGCGTCTTGGGCACTAGTCCAACTTCAGAGGAATTCGAAGAAGTGTTTGACTTGCAACAATGATCGAACCCGTCTGTGACATTCATCAATGTTTCCCATTGTTGTGTTTTTCAAGAGATCCATAACCTTTAAGCACTTTTTGTATCAACCCATGTATATCTTGTAACCATCAAATGCATAATAAAGCACAAAAAATAAAAAAGGAAGGGGGTGGTAGGAGAAAAGCACACAGAAACTGTATTGGAGGGGATCTAAACATTCCCTCTAATGCGTTATGCGTGGTTTCCTCCGAGGCTATGGGTCCCCCTTCTTCCAGCTAGAGGTGGTACTCCCTTCCATTTAAAAAAAAAAAAAAAAAAAAAAAAAAATATATATATATATATATATATATATATATATATATATATATATATATATATATATATATATATATATATATATATATATATATATATATATATATACTGTGAGGGTACCACCTCTGGTGCCAATGTGGGGACCCATAGCCTCGGAGAAGAAAATAAAAAGTATTCAGAGGAGACCTTGTGGTTTCTCACTGAACACTAATATTATCTTCTCCTACCACCCCCATTCTTTTGTATGTACATATATATATATATATATATATATATATATATATATATATATATATATATATATATATATATATATATATATATATATGTCGTACCTAGTAGCCAGAATGCACTTTTCAGCCTAATATGCAAGGCCCAATTTGCCTAATAAGCCAAGTTTTCCTGAATTAATATATTTTCTCTAATTTTTTTCTTATGAAATGATAAAGCTACCCATTTCATTATGTATGAGGTCAATTTTTTTTTATTGGAGTTAAAATTAACGTAGATATATGACCGAACCTAACCAACCCTACCTAACCTAACCTAACCTATCTTTATAGGTTAGGTTAGGTAGCCGAAAAAGTTAGGTTAGGTTAGGTAGTCGAAAAAACATTAATTCATGAAAACTTGGCTTATTAGGCAAATTGGGCCATGCATAGTTGGCTGAGAAGTGCGTTCTGGCTATTAGGTACGACATATATATATATATATATATATATATATATATGTCGTACCTAGTAGCCAGAACTCACTTCTCAGCCTACTATTCAAGGCCCGATTTGCCTAATAAGCCAAGTTTTCCTGAATTAATATATTTACTATAATTTTTTTCTCATGAAATGATAAAGCTACCCTTTTCTCTATGTATGAGGTCAATTTTTTTTATTGGAGTTAAAATTAACGTAGATATATGACCGAACCTAACCAACCCTACCTAACCTAACCTAACCTATATTTATAGGTAAGGTTAGGTTAGGTAGCCAAAAAAAGCTAGGTTAGGTTAGGTTAGGTAGGTTAGGTAGACGAAAAAACATTAATTCATGAAAACTTGGCTTATTAGGCAAATCGGGCCTTGAATAGTAGGCTGAGAAGTGCGTTCTGGCTATTAGGTACGACATATATATATATATATATATATATATATATATATATATATATATATATATATATATATATATATATATATATATATATATGTTGTACCTAGAAGCCAGAAGGTCGTACTCGGCCTACTATGTAAGGCTCGATTTGCATAATAAGCCAAGTTTTCCTGAATTAATATATTTTCTCTAATTTTTTTCTTATTAAATGATAAAGCTACCCATTTCATTATGTATGAGGTCAATTTTTTTTTATTGGAGGTAAAATTAACGTAGATATATGACCGAAGCTAACCAACCCTACCTAACCTAACCTATCTTCATAGGTTAGGTTAGGTAGCCGAAAAAGTTAGGTTAGGTTAGGTACGTTAGGTAGTCGAAAAACAATTAATTCATGAAAACTGGGCTTATTAGGCAAATCGGGCCTTGCATAGTAGGCTGAGAAGTGCGTTCTGGCTACTAGGTACTACATATATATATATATATATATATATATATATATATATATATATATATATATATATATATATATATATATATATATATATATATATATATATATATATATGTCGTACCTAGTAGCCAGAACTCACTTCTCAGCCTACTATTCAAGGCCCGATTTGCCTAATAAGCCAAGTTTTCCTGAATTAATATATTTACTATAATTTTTTTCTTATGAAATGATAAAGCAACCCTTTTCTCTATGTATGAGGTCAATTTTTTTTATTGGAGTTAAAATTAACGTAGATATATGACCGAACCTAACCAACCCTACCTAACCTAACCTAACCTATATTTATAGGTAAGGTTAGGTTAGGTAGCCAAAAAAAGCTAGGTTAGGTTAGGTTAGGTAGGTTAGGTAGACGAAAAAACATTAATTCATGAAAACTTGGCTTATTAGGCAAATCGGGCCTTGAATAGTAGGCTGAGAAGTGCGTTCTGGCTATTAGGTACGACATATATATATATATATATATATATATATATATGTCGTACCTAGTAGCCAGAACTCACTTTTCAGCCTACAATGCAAGGCCCGATTTGCCTAATAAGCCAAGTTTTCATGAAATAATATATTTTCTCTAATTTTTTTCTTATGAAATGATAAAGCAACCCATTTCATTATGTAAGAGGTGAATTTTTTTTTATTGGAGTTAAAATTAACGTAGATATATGACCGAACCTAACCAACCCTACCTAACCTAACCTAACCTATCTTTATAGGTTAGGTTAGGTTAGGTAGCCGAAAAAGTTAGGTTAGGTTAGGTTAGGTAGGTTAGGTAGTCGAAAAGCAATTAATTCATGAAAACTTGGCTTATTAGGCAAATCGGGCCTTGCATAGTAGGCTCAGAAGTGAGTTCTGGCTACTAGGTACGACATATATATATATATATATATATATATATATATATATATATATATATATATATATATATATATATATATATGTCGTACCTAGTAGCCAGAACTCACTTCTCAGCCTACTATTCAAGGCCCGATTTGCCTAATAAGCCAAGTTTTCCTGAATTAATTTATTTACTATAATTTTTTTCTTATGAAATGATAAAGCTACCCTTTTCACTATGTATGAGGTCAATTTTTTTTTATTGGAGTTAAAATTAACGTAGATATATGACCGAACCTAACCAACCCTACCTAACCTAACCTAACCTATATATATAGGTAAGGTTAGGTTAGGTAGCCAAAAAAAGCTAGGTTAGGTTAGGTTAGGTAGGTTAGGTAGACGAAAAAACATTAATTCATGAAAACTTGGCTTATTAGGCAAATCGGGCCTTGCATAGTAGGCTGAGAAGTGAGTTCTGGCTACTAGGTACGACATATATATATATATATATATATATATATATATATATATATATATATATATATATATATATATATATATATATATATATATATATATATATATATGTCGTACCTAGTAGCCAGAACTCACTTCTCAGCCTACTATGCAAGGCCCGATTTGCCTAATAAGCCAAGTTTTACTGAATTAATATATTTTCTCTAATTTTTTTCTTATGAAATGATAAAGCTACCCATTTCATTATGTATGAGGTCAATTTTTTTTATTGGAGTTAAAGTTAACGTAGATATATGACCGAACCTAACCAACCCTACCTAACCTAACCTAACCTATCTTTATAGGTTAGGTTAGGTTAGGTAGCCAAAAACGTTAGGTTAGGTTAGGTTAGGTAGGTTAGGTTGTCGAAAAAACATTAATTCATGAAA
This sequence comes from Procambarus clarkii, assembly GCF_040958095.1. Taxonomy (NCBI): domain Eukaryota; kingdom Metazoa; phylum Arthropoda; class Malacostraca; order Decapoda; family Cambaridae; genus Procambarus; species Procambarus clarkii. Next base: position 26,167,439 of record NC_091198.1, read on the forward strand.
ACTAGGCTTATTAGGCAAATCGGGCCTTGCATAGTAGTGTGAGAAGTGAGTTCTGGCTACTAGGTACGACATATATATATATATATATATATATATATATATATATATATATATATATATATATATATATATATATATATATATATATATATATATATATATATATATATATATATATATATATATATGCGAACAAGCCCGAATGGTCCCCAGGACAATATGCAACTGAAAACTCACACCCCAGAAGTGACTCGAACCCATACTCCCAGAAGCAACGCAACTGGTATGTACAAGACGCCTTAATCCACTTGACCATCACGACCGGACATAATCAGGTGATAGCCTAAGCTATTTGAACCACCCCACCGCCGGCACTCGGATAGTAATCTTGGGCATAGCATTTTACCAAATCACCTCATTCTTTGGGGCACACGTGAGGAACACAAATGCGAACAAGCCTGAATGGTCCCCAGGACAATATGCAACTGAAAACTCACACCCCAGAAGTGACTCGAACCCATACTCCCATGCTATGCCCAAGATTACTATCCGAGTGCCGGCGGTGGGGTGGTTCAAATAGCTTAGGCTATCACCTGATTATGTCCGGTCGTGATGGTCAAGTGGATTAAGGCGTCTTGTACATACCAGTTGCGTTGCTTCTGGGAGTATGGGTTCGAGTCACTTCTGGGGTGTGAGTTTTCAGTTGCATATTGTCCTGGGGACCATTCAGGCTTGTTCGCATTTGTGTTCCTCACGTGTGCCCCAAAGAATGAGGTGATTTGGTAAAATGCTATGCCCAAGATTACTATCCGAGTGCCGGCGGTGGGGTGGTTCAAATAGCTTAGGCTATCACCTCATTATGTCCGGTCGTGATGGTCAAGTGGATTAAGGCGTCTTGTACATACCAGTTGCGTTGCTTCTGGGAGTATGGGTTCGAGTCACTTCTGGGGTGTGAGTTTTCAGTTGCATATTGTCCTGGGGACCAATCAGGCTTGTTCGCATTTGTGTTCCTCACGTGTGCCCCAAAGAATGAGGTGATTTGGTAAAATGCTATGCCCAAGATTACTATCCGAGTGCCGGCGGTGGGGTGGTTCAAATAGCTTAGGCTATCACCTCATTATGTCCGGTCGTGATGGTCAAGTGGATTAAGGCGTCTTGTACATACCAGTTGCGTTGCTTCTGGGAGTATGGGTTCGAGTCACTTCTGGGGTGTGAGTTTTCAGTTGCATATTGTCCTGGGGACCATTCAGGCTTGTTCGCATTTGTGTTCCTCACGTGTGCCCCAAAGAATGAGGTGATTTGGTAAAATGCTATGCCCAAGATTACTATCCGAGTGCCGGCGGTGGGGTGGTTCAAATAGCTTAGGCTATCACCTGATTATGTCCGGTCGTGATGGTCAAGTGGATTAAGGCGTCTTGTACATACCAGTTGCGTTGCTTCTGGGAGTATGGGTTCGAGTCACTTCTGGGGTGTGAGTTTTCAGTTATATATATATATATATATATATATATATATATATATATATATATATATATATATATATATATATATATATATATATATATATATATATATATATATATATATAGATGTCACACCTCTAAGCGTTAATGACCTCAAGTTGACCTGACGTTAGCTCATGCGAATTTCACCTTGCTTCTGCTATGTGAAAAGACAATAAAGACAAAAAAGGGGGAACATGGCTGAAAAAGTAGCACAAATAACAATTAGGTCGACAAACAGTGTTGTTGTTTTTTTAAAAACAGACATGGGTTGACAATAGAGGGGTAAGGTAGGTTACAGGGAATTTATTAGGTAGTGCTTCGTTTTTACCTTAAACTGGTTGAGAGAGCTACAGTCTTTAACATGGTTGGGAAGGTCATTCCACATTCTGGGTCCCTTTATTTGTAGAGCATTTCTAGTTTGATTAAGTCGTACTCTTGGAATATCAAAAACTGTATTTATTTCTGGTGTGGTGCTCATGGGTTCTGTTACAACCTTCAATGAAGCTTTTGAGGTCAGGATTGGCATTACAGTTCAGCGTTTTATATATGTATAATACACATGAGAGAATGTGCAGTGACTTGATATCTAACAAATTCAGAGATTTGAGTAGGGGTACCGAGTGATGTCTGGGGCCAGAGTTGGATATTGTCCTAATAGTAGCTTTGTGTTGAGTAATTAGAGGACATAGATGATTTTGGGTAGTAGAACCCCAAGCAAATGTCGGATTAATAGACTAATACATACATACTAAGAGCTAATACATACAATGCCTGACGCCACTAATATGCACATCATTCCGGGTAAGGTGTGGGAAAAACCTTTTTTTTTTTTTTTTTTTTTTTTTTTTTTTTTTTTTTTTTTTTTTTTTTTTTTTTTTTTTTTTTTTTTTTTTTTTTTTTTTTTTTTTTTTTTTTTTTTTTTTTTTTTTTTTTTTTTTTTGAGATATATACAAGAGTTGTTACATTCTTGTACAGCCACTAGTACGCGTAGCGTTTCGGGCAAGTCCTTAATCCTATGGTCCCTGGAATACGATCCCCTGCCGCGAAGAATCGTTTTTTCATCCAAGTACACATTTTACTGTTGCGTTAAACAGAGGCTACAGTTAAGGAATTGGGCCCAGTAAATCCTCCCCGGCCAGGATACGAACCCATGACATAGCGCTCGCGGAACGCCAGGCGAGTGTCTTACCACTACACCACGGAGACTGCAACACCTTAGACTAAAACATAATACTAATTGAGATCAAAGCATAAATTGAATTTAAAAAAAAGGAAAAAAGAAAAAGAGAATGATAATAATTTCCTTGATAAGAAAATTACTATAGAGATTGATAAATCTGTTTTTAGACTATTCGCATACTTTGCGTCATTATTTAATGGAATGTGAACAAATCGCGGAATTTAGAGATAACAACATCAATAGTGTCCATGAAATGTGTAAGTACTTCATTCATAATGATGTGCTGCCCGAAATCTTAGCGAAGTATCCAAAATTTGCTTACTGTAGGTAATGCATGCACATGACTGTAAAGCTGCCGCCCAGTTGGGTGGGTGTGCAGCAAGACTAGTAACTGTGCGACTTACCATAGATGTAAAGTGCCTTGTATAGGACTGTTGTGAGCCTCTTGTTGATCACTTGTGACACAAAGATTATTGATGTGTGTATTTGTGTGGGGTGATTAGATATGTATGTGTATGTATATGTGTATACGTACATATATATATGTACATGTATGTATGAGAGTGTGTACATGTGTATACAACATTAATAATTTTGTAACGAGCGTCAAAAATTGTTATTTGCTTAGCTAAACGAACTAGAGGGTTCATTTCCTGAACTGATTATGTGCCTCTGTAATCCTTTACACCACCTCCCACGGGATGGGTATGGGGTGCATAATAAAGAAAGAAATTGAAGAGATATGAATGGTATGGTAGATACCAACCAGTTAAACGAACTACTCTATGTAAAGGTAAGACAGACGGTGAAATAGGGATAATGAATGTGGACCATACGTCATTAGCTATCTTTTGTGTTACCTTTTGAAAGGAGATAATGCAAATGAATTGGGTAAATGTGTTAAGGCATTATATTTGTAAAACACGTGTTAGCTACTTTATATATATGCCAGAGTATACTGACCTTGCCTTTATTTCACCTCACTTTTAGTCATGTGCAATTGATGTTCTCAGGCAGATTTGTAATGTTGAAGGGTTTTTTTAATGATGAAAAGTAAACAAGCGTATGATGTTATGCTACCACATATAGTTCCTAGAACAGAGGAGGCATATACACTCTTTAACTGACGAGTAATATGGGCAAACCTTCATGTTAAGTGTATTGCCCCAAAGCAACGTGAACTATTGTATCGCTGTATTCATGAGACCCTCCCTACTAATGATAAGTTGTTGATGTTGAGCATTAAGGACAACAATAGGTGCTGAAATTGAGAATAATATGGATATATTCTATTTCTGTAAGCAGAAAGTTCTTGTAAATTGGATTACAGACACTTTTAAATCATTATGTGGACCAAGCATTAGAGTGAATTTATTGAGGTTTTTAATGTTTCATGATGACACAAAATGGAAAAAAATTAAGAATACAATAATTATGTTACTTTGTGATTACATTTATTGTGTGTGGATAGGCAGGCAGTAGACAGAATATTGAAGTTCCTGCAAGGCAGGATCAAGTATAACAGTTGGGGTTTACGGCTCATGCTCGGCGATGATTTGGAAAATTGGTTTACTGAGAATTATATACAATTTATAAATGCAGTATTTCCCTTGTAAATTGATGTATATATGATCTTTATATTGTATATTATTTAATACAGAAAAAATGACTATCTTCAGAAGGATATAGCTGCTCTGGAGAAAGTGCAACACTGGGTAACAAAGCTCATTTCAGAGCTAAGTCATCTCTCGGATAAGGACCACAAGCCTAATAACACTCTAAATAAACCCCAGCAACACTCTAAATAAACCCCAGCAACACTCTAAATAAACCCCAGCAACACTCTAAATAAACCAGGCATGACAGGGCTGATCTTATTGAAACTTAAATTTCTGAACAGTTTAGAGGATGTTGATCCGGAAAATTTCTTGAAAAGGACAGATGTTACACGAACAAAGAGCAACGGTTTCAAGCTCAACAAGCCACAATGTAGGACTGAGAACAGAAGATGCTTTTTCACCCCACAGGGTTATTAACCCATGGAACAGCCTACCCGCCGAAGCCGTAAATGCAAAACCTCTGTTAACTTTTAAAGTACAGCTGAAAAAGATCTTAAAGGCACAGCCCCTTCTCCGAATAGACAGTACGTTTTAATACTAAATGTAATAAGTACAATCCTGACTACGGGCTTAGTACATAAAACACATATTATTAATTGCCAGAATCGCACCAAAATATTGTGAATATTAGAGTTTACCTGAAAAGCTGAATAGAAAACCCCGACCTAACCGAACCTTGTTAGTGTAAGAGGACAAGCATTTTATTGTTTTTTAATTACAATTAGTACTTAATCTATAGCTATATTGATATTACAGTTTTATAAAACTGATAAAACAAAACTAAAATCTTTTAATAAATTATAAAGTAACAGGATATTTTCAAAATTTATATAAAATCTCTATTGTTTAATAAAATTGAAAAAGAAATTCTTTATATTTAAAATTTGTACATATATAGAATTAAAGATCATGGATCATCCAGCCGTCATCGAGAACAGACGTACCTCACAGCCGCTCTTCACTTCACTTCTGGCAGCACCTAGACCTCCCGTCGCCGATGCGAGACCCTTGTGGTTGTCGGCAGTTGGTCAAAGAAGACTACACCCACTAGACAGAGAGAAACATCGAAGAACAACATCCACGAAGAGAGAGAAAATTTCAAATATTCCAGCAAGCTGGCAGGATTGGCGCCGCGCCAACCGCCATCTCTGAGCCAGCTGCCCTCCTCCACTCAACTACCTCCACCCTCCACATCCTCAATCCTCCACTGTTTCAACCCATCCTCGCCCTTCTCTCCACAACCCTACCAACCAACCCACACCCCATTCACCAGTTTCACCTCACCACTCATCCCAGTCTCACCTCACCACCATCACCACACCCTCCATCGTTTTGTACTGACCTATATGTACTAACCCCTGTCTTTCTGATCTGTTACTCTTGCTCCTTCGCCACCTGATTTAACTGACTGCGCAAGTACCACGGCCTGTGTGTAGTAAATCTGGTCACGCAACGAGTCGGGGCAACTGTTTCGCCATTGTAGCATGGCTAGGCTATGTTAGGATTAGGAGCACTTTGTGCTATTCTAGGATTGACTAACTATTAAAACTCCACTCTCACGAGCCATTACTGCCAGTCACCAGTCATGCTACCACCATCATCATGCCAGTAAAACTTAAATTAAGGTTCGTCGAACCCTTTAAACTTAATGAAACCCAGATCTCCAATGTTCTTGGCACCCATGTTGAGGTTTCACCCGTTGAAACCTACCTTACAACCAACGGGGCAATTGTTTTGCTCCCCACTGAAGATAATCTGCAAAAAATCTTACATCCTGATAAAGCGTCTGCACTCCATGCAGCGGGCGTAATTCCCGTTGCTACTGGCAAATTCCAAGCTGGGAGGACAGTGTTTGTGTCGCGATTCAATCGCCACATAACCAAGGACTACAACGACGATGAAATACTCGACGAAATCAACAGAGTAAATGAACAACGAGCCATACAAATACACAGAATCACCAAAGAAGGCAACCCACGCCCCACTCTAAAGATAACCTTTGCTACTACTGCCCATACTATCCAGGTGATTGATCAGGGATTTAAATGCTTTGGGTACATATCAACACCTGAACAAATTTCAAGAGAACGCTTCACCGATATTAAGCAATGCTTTCGGTGCTTCAGTTTTGACCATGTGGTGAACAAGTGTCCTGCAACAACACCCACCTGTAATATTTGTGCTGAAAACCATAAATTTAGGGATTGCCCCCAACCTAGCAGTCGAAAATGTGCCCTCTGTGGAGGGGGACATTTAGCAGTATCTCCTGTGTGCCCAACGAGGAAAGCAGCAATACAGAAAATGCTTGACAAGGCCCAAACCTCACGACCTAACCAGTCGCAGACGACACCAAACATGAATGCTGCAACATTCCCACACATGCCAGGTCAAAGTACAACCACAAACCAGGCTTTCCAGCAGACATCCGTACCTAATCAGCATAATGCTTGGGTGGGCCATACTCACCCAACAACGCCAATGTCACAGCCATCTTCTGATGCTTCAGCACAGGTAAATATCCTAATAGCAATTGCATCAAGATATGCAGGTCATAACCCACACTTATTTGCCACCATTATCAATAAGCTTTTGAAGGCTAACAACCTACCTACAGTCACAATCCCAAATGATGCGTTCTCATCCAACCCTGAACGATCATCGCAAACACAGTCGTCACACCACCAGCCACCGGTCTCTGAACCCACAACAAATGAAGCAACCATGCAATCTACAACAAACTCAACTGTCCCACTCACTTCCTCACAGGTCCCACAACCAAACCACCTCACTCAGACTCACCATGTCAAAGTAGCAGTGAGAGATAACCCTTCTACCCCACATATAAATGAGAATGGGTGCCACCATCATGGTAAACCTGAACACCCAGTCAACTCACGAATCATTCCTACCTCACCGGCCCCTTCTGATTACTCATCCTCAACAAACGAGTCTCTTGATATCCACATTGAGGACTCAGAAGAGGAGCCTTCCCTACAACAGGAGGCGCACACTGCGACACTACCAGCCAACTCAGTCCATCGACCAGCAGTTACACAAGTGACCAATGCAGCAGTTGAAGACGAACGAGCCTCAGAAGAGGAACATGAAGATGAACAAGAACACGTAGAAGAAGAAGAATATGAAGATGATGCTGAGGCAGAAGAGGAGGATGAAGCACAAAAGAGGGAAGAAGGAGAGGTAGCAGAGTGCAACCGGGGGGCTGGGAAAGCACACCAGTCAAGGGGGATGAAGTCTGAACAGACAACTGGTGAAAAAACACACCAAAAGAACATGCGTGAAAGGTCACCAATTAAAACTAGACAATCCTACGCCAGATAATGGGGATTACAATTATGCAACTTAACGTAAGACACTTTTTCAACAACAAATATCTACTAGAACTGGAAGCGTGCAAGTATCACCCTGAAGTCATCTTGTTAAACGAGACCTCTGCACGCCTTGACCAACACATCAAACTCTATGGATACACGACCATTGAAAGGAACTCTGGCCAGAATAGAGGTGTTGCGGTCCTCACCAAGCTGGGCTGCTCATTCACCAACATCTACCTCCAAGAAGAAAATGCCCTAGCAGTGGAAATAGTCACGAATCATGGCCCACTTGCTATTTTAATTACCTACATCCCCCCAGGCGAGCACTCCATCCCTTCGAGAGCCATTCACAAGGTGCTCAACAGAAATGTCCCAACGATCCTTGCAGGGGACTTTAATGCCCACCATGCAGCATTTTTCAATGACACCAATGGACGTGATGACATCAAAGGTCGACTATTATATAACCACATGACAGCGAGGAATTTAACCTTCTTGGGTCCCTACTTTAAAACCTTTGTAGGTAACCACGAAGGAAAACCTGATATCATACTGACGAATGTTGAATGCAATATCTTTCACAGTAGAATACTCCCAGGTAATGATGTAGGTTCAGATCACATACCTGTTATTCTCCATCTCCAAGCATCTCCCTTTAGAATTCTGGGACGCCCCAGACCCAATCTAAACACGCTTCGACTTCGTCCATATATGGAGTTCCTTGGCTCTGATCCAACCGCTGATCTTGACAATTAACCGGTCCAGGACATTGACGCAGCAATTGCCTCCATACATACTCGCATCACTGAAGCAACTATGGCCAATTGTGACCTAACACCAGAATAATTCAGCAATACAAACCAACCAGAGAGATCAAGGATAAAATGAGGCATTACCAACAAGAATGTGTGAGGCGTCTACGCACAGGCCAGCCATCCCTCCAAATCATTCAGACCCTCAGACGTGAAGTCTTAGGCCTCACGCTCCTACACAAACGACATATTTGGGGTACTCTTGTCAACCAAGCGAACCAGTACAAGAGAGAACCTGCCAGATTCCGGGGAAAGTTCAGACAACTCCTAGGATCATCAAAGACACCGCTGTCGCACCTCAGCTATTTACTGATGACAACAACGAGGTAATAACCACCAGAGTGGAAGATGCACAGCTGCAGGCTAATCTCATGGGACTGGTTTGGGAGGAACTCTTTACAGAAAACAACGGCCAAATCAACAATGACAACCACCGTACAGTCAACCAATGGGTTGACTGTACGCTGAAACCGTTGAGAACCTGGCTAGCAGGCCTCTAGTTGACACCGCACTCCTTGACCCTGACCACCCGACCCATCACCATACGGGAACTGTTGGAAGTATTAAAGAAAACGAGGAACAAAGCGCCAGGCTTGTCAGGAATAACAGTCAACCAACTGAAGTTTCTACCTCTAAATTACCTGCAGTCCCTGCTCAATGTCTTCAACGCCATCCTCGTCTCAGGCCACTTTCCACAAGTATTTAAAACTGCCAAAATGATCTTTATCCCGAAGCCAGGCAAAAGCAAACACGTCCCTGGAAACTATAGGCCTATCTCCCTGTTGGAGTCGGCAGGAAAGTGCTTTGAGAAAATACTGTCAAATCGTATTAACTACTACATGGAGTACCACCATCTGTATACAGAAAAACAGTTTGGCTTTAGGAACCACAGATCGACACAACATACCATCAAGATGTTACATTACATTACATTACGTTACATCACATGTTACATTACATTAAAACATTAACAAACCACCTCTAGAGACAAGGGAGTTAAGCTCTATGCTGCACAATGAAACTGCTATAGACAATTTTATAACTGCTGCTGATAATGTCAACTGGGAGTCCGAGTTAGGTAACATAGAGGACATCAACCTAGCAGTGCAATCTTTTCTCCAAAAAACTCTCAGCCTTTATAATACCCACTGTCCTATTCTTACGAAACAAGTCACAACCAAAAGGCTTAACAATCCATGGCTTACAAAGGGAATACTTAAATCCATTAATAAAAAACATGACCTTGAGAAGAAGTATAGGATAGGAACCGTCTCCAAAGAATTCTCAAAGAATTACTCTTTATTGCTATCTAAAATAATTAGACAAGCCAAAACTAAATACTATGAAGATAAATTTACCCAAATAAAGAGCAACATTAAAAAAAAACTTGGAGCACAATTTCACAAATATTGGGATCTAAGAAGATTCGAAATAACAAACCAACACTCCTGTCCAATAACGATGGTCAGCTTTCAGCCTCTGATTCTGCTATTGAGTTCAATAGGTTCTTCTCTTCCATTGGGTCATCCCTTGCAAATGATATTCCATCTTCCAGTACTGATGTTAAGGACTATCTTACAGGTAACTATCCACAGTCTCTGTACCTAAAGCCTACTAATTCCACTGACGTTAATGAGATAATTATTTCTCTTAAAACCAAGTCTAGTGCCCTTGAGGAGATACCAACTTTAATTTACAAAACAGCCTCCAGATCTTTAGCCCCTGCTATTGCATTGCTCTTCAACAAGTCACTTGAACTCCAAACCTTTCCAGATATTCTAAAAAAAAAGCGAGAGTAACCCCTGTCCACAAATATGGTGATCTCACAGATGTTAACAACTACAGACCTATATCAATCCTGCCTAACTTGTCAAAAATATTTGAAAAACTAATCTACAAGCAGCTTTACTCTTATCTAGCCAAACACAATATACTTAGCTCGTGTCAATATGGCTTCAGACCCCAAAAAAGCACTAACGATGCACTTATTAGTATGATTAACTTGATTCATGCAGCTCTTGATAAAAACGAGTTCCCTGTTGGGTTATTTGTGGACCTGCGTAAGGCTTTTGACACTGTCAACCACCAAAACCTTCTTCTTAAATTATATCATTATGGGGTCAGAGGACACTCCCTGCAATACCTCAAATCTTACCTTACTGACAGGCTCCAGTATCTTTCTGTGAATAATTCAATTTCTCCCACCCTACCCATCAACATCGGTGTTCCTCAGGGCAGCATACTTGGCCCTCTCCTCTTCCTCATCTACATTAATGACCTTCCAAATGCCTCCCAACACCTCAAACCAATTCTATTTGCTGACGACACAACCTTCATTTACTCCAGTCCTGACCCCCCTTGCTCTAAATGCCACAGTAAATACTGATCTAAATAAAGTCCATCTTTGGCTAATAGCCAACAAACTCACTCTTAATATTGACAAAACTTTCTATATTCTGTTTGGCAATAAATCCTCTAATCAAATAAATCTCAGAATAAACAATACCCAAATTTGTAACAAATTAGATGGCAAATTCCTTGGCGTTCTCATTGAACACAAGCTGAATTTCCAGGGACACATTCTAAATATATAAAAAAAAGTTTTAAAAACTGTTGGCATTCTTTCTAAGATCAGATATTATGTCACCCGCTATGCCCTGGTGACGCTCTATTATTCCCTCATCTATCCATATCTCAACTATGGTATTTGTGCTTGGGGTTCTACTACCCAAAATCATTTATGTCCTCTAATTACTCAACACAAAGCTGCTATTAGGACAATATCCAACTCTGGCCCCAGACATCACTCGGTACCCCTACTCAAATCTCTGAATATGTTAGATATTAAGTCACTGCACATTCTTTCATGTGTATTATACATACATAAAACGCTGAACTGTAATGCCAATCCTGACCTCAAAAGCTTCATTGAAGGTTGTAACAGATCCCATGAGCACCACACCAGAAATAAATTAAGTTTTGATATTCCAAGAGTACGACTTAATCAAACTAGAAATACTCTACAAATCAAGGGACCCAGAATGTGGAATGACCTTCCCAACCATGTTAAAGACTGTACCTCTCTCAACCAGTTTAAGTTAAAAACGAAGCACTAACTAATAAAGTCCCTGTAACCTACCTTACCTCCCTATTGTCAACCAATGTCTGTTTTTCTTAAACAACGCTGTTTGTCGACCTAATTGTATTTGTGCTGCGTTTTCAGCCATGTTTCCCCCCTTTTTATCTTTATTTTTATTTGTTCTCAACACATTTTATTCTTTATACTCAATTAGTATTAAGTATGACTGCCCGAAACGCTTTGCGTAATAGTGGCTTTAGGCATTGTATGTACTAGCTCTATCTATTAACCCAACAAACTTTGTAAAATCTCTTTATGTATGTACCTTACCTAAATAAACATTTATTATTGTTATTATTAGTCATTAATGTTTTTCCTGCCCGAAACGCTTTGCGTAATAGTGGCTTTAGGCATTGTATGTACTAGCTCCATCTATAAATCGATCAAATTATGTAAAATCTCTTGTATGTATCTTGAGGTTAGTCCTCATGATATGTCCTCCTCATGATCATGATAGTCCTCATGAGGTTGGTTAGGTTGAGTTGTATGTACCTTACCTGAATAAACATTTTATTTTTATTTTTTATTTTAACATCATTTTGATGCAACAGACAGTATCAGGAAACAGCGCCAGACAGCATTAATAGCAACCAGAGATGTCAACAAGGCTTTTGACAGTGTATGGCATAATGGTCTGCTCTTCAAGCTGCAATCCATACCACACCACAACTGGACCCTCCTTAGACTAGTCAAAAATTTTCTAAGCCATAGAACAATAATTCCAGTGTTTAACAACAAGGAAGCTGATTCCTTTATCCCGACAGCAGGAGTTCCTCAGGGTTTGTACATAAGCCCACTCCTCTCCAATCTCTTTGTGAATGACTTGCCACGCCCTATTTATAACGACACTATTATCACTCAATTCGTAGATGATGTCATCCATGTAGTGTCGTCGATGCCTGCTGGCCAAGGAACTAAACACGATTCAGTCATAAGGAAGACGAAAGAGGAACCTGCAGCCACAGCAAGTTGGGAACAAGACTGGAAAATCGTGACAAACCCTAGCAAGATTCAACTGTGCTCAGTGGGCAGCTGGGCTAGTACACTTGGGGTCATCAACATTGGTGGCACGTTAATACAGGTACAGAACTCTACTACAATTCTAGGCTGTGTAATATCGAGACTTTTGAATTCCACTGAACATATTAATAAGAAAGTAACCTTAGCCAAAGCACAACTAGCTGTACTGTACCGATTCAGACAAGCTCCACAGCATGTGAAGCTACATCTATATAGAATGCTTATTCGACCTATCCTGGAATACCCATACACCCCGCTTGCTCTTACTAAAAAGTCAAATATATTGAAACTTCAAAGGGTTCAAAATAGAGCACTCAAATTTGTAGCAGGAGTGATACTTGCTGAGAAAATTCGGACCGACAGACTCCACATCCAATTAAAGATAGAACCGTTGAATAGGCGTCTCCACAAACTCTCAGTAAAGCAGTTATACAAAATGAAGTACACCTACTTACCAAATCGTGACGATGACCTTTACGGTTTACAACACAACCAACTATGAAATACGAGACCAGCCTCACAGAACAAGGAGGATGTCACTACAACAAAAAGTCAGGCGGTACATCCACAACAGGAATTACCCTCAGCCCAGAATACTTAGTAACCTACCACGTGAGGAGGATGAGGAATAGGAACCTCCTGATCCTTTATACACCTAACAGGCACGAACTATGAACTAACAAGTCAACATCAGACACCAATACCTCTACCAACCAGGACAAATTCACTGTATACATCACCTACAAGATCCTTTACCAACAATACATCTGCAAGTCACCACAGCACTGCTCTACGGATGCGGCACCAAGACTGGAACTCTGTCATCGCATGGCAACTTCTCTCCTCCTGTTGTGCAACAGCTACAGCTTGCTGCTACTAGCAGCCAGCAATCATTCAATCAAAAAAAAAAATCATCACCATCATTTATGAGTACAACCTTGCCTCCCTATCAATACACATATCAACTCATATCACTCCATAATCACTCCCCAAGTCAAAGTGGTTAGGCCACTACCCTGTCCATCCCACTCTCCTCCCAACCTCCCAATCCTCTTTCATGTTTTCCTTAATCCTTCCCGTGCCTCTTCCATCCCTGCTTGCCAGTTCTTTGGACATTTTCGCTTCGCTTCGCATAGAATTAAACACAAAAACTGCAAGCTAAAAATTCAGAGTATATAAGCAGAAAATGAAGAGAATATATGGGTAGGTAAATGTAACAGCACAATAAGTGTAATTATGCACCATACAGAACAGTCTAACGTACTTATTACATTTAGTATTAAAACGTACTGTCTATTCGGCGGATGCGTTGCAGCCGGGGACCTTCGATAAGCCACCGGCTCCCAGTTCTCGTCGAGGCCACTAGTGTTAGTGGCTTTCAGGTAAACTCACCATTGTGAAACACTTTGCAATCTTGATGCCTATTAATCACAAAGCCTAATGTTTTCGTGTAAGTTGCATTTGGATGTTAAAGAAAAATTCTATGGACTGAATAAGGTATCATTAGTTTAACTGAAGGTCGTGACGGACCCTTAGTTTTAAAATTTAAATGAGGCTAGCAGAGGCAAACTTATACATCTTTCTTTAGTAAATGTTTTACTATTTTAAAAAATGTTGTTTCTCTGTTATCCTTCATTCCAATTTATGCCACGTTTGACCTATATGTAAAAATCCTAGTAATGAGATATTAGCCGTAGAGTGAAGAAAGAAAAACGTGACGAGAACGGGAAGGGTAGCCTCATTATCAAGAGAGCTACTGTGGAGTGCGGAGATCTAGAGTCTTTTCCCTCGGCACTGGGCGTAGGTGCGCCCAGTGCTCCGATAATTACTGATGTAATAGGTGACTAAGATTGGCACGTGTATCATCTTGGCACCTACTGTTTTACCTCCCACCTTATGGGGACAGCATGCTAGCCTAGTGAGTCCTCAGGGAGAGTGCTGAGATTTCTTTTGTAGTAACTTGGAAGTCAGCATTTAACCCCACATAGTCGGGTCAAATACTGGCTTCAGTACGAGGGTAGAGGAGTAAAGGGAAAAGAAAACTATACGTCAGCGAGCAGTGACAGAGTGTCCTCTACTTGTCTCAGTAAAATCTTCCTCTTCTCCCCACCCCCCCCCCCCTCGTAACAGTAAATAATTGTCTCCCCCTGTAACAGTGCATAATTGTCTCCCCCTGTAACAGTACATAATTGTCTCCCCCTGTAACAGTACATAATTGTCTCCCCCTGTAACAGTACATAATTGTCTCCCCCTGTAACAGTGCATAATTGTCTCCCCCTGTAACAATACATAATTGTCTCCCCCTGTAACAGTACATAATTGTCTCCCCCTGTAACAGTACATAATTGTCTCCCCCTGTAACAGTGCATAATTGTCTCCCCCTGTAACAGTACATAATTGTCTCCCCCTGTAACAGTACATAATTGTCTCCCCCTGTAACAGTACATAATTGTCTCCCCCTGTAACAGTGCATAATTGTCTCCCCCTGTAACAATACATAATTGTCTCCCCCTGTAACAGTACATAATTGTCTCCCCCTGTAACAGTACATAATTGTCTCCCCCTGTAACAGTGCATAATTGTCTCCCCCTGTAACAATACATAACAGTAAGTCCAATAACGTCATGACGGTGTTGCAGGCACTGATGTTCACACCATTTCCACCAGACTTCGTGAAGACTAGAGATGAGCCCTCTTGCACGGCTCACCACTTTGTACAAAAGTCTGATGAATGATGGAGGGCAGGCAATCCAGGAGAGGGGTACATACTCTAGATGAGAGTAAACTTGTGCTTCATATAATGTTTTGCAGTCCCTGCTGTCAAGAAGATGTGCGATGCGGCGTATTAATGTAAGTTTCTTAGCTTCCTTTTAGGCAAGGTTAGACACGTGGCTCTTCAATGTCATCGAAGAAATGAAAGGAACTATCAGCAGAAAGCGCCAAGCCATTATAAGTATATAGCACTTGGAAAGGGTCAGGATAAGGATTTGAGATGGGACAGATGGAAGAAATGGTGCTCAATCACTTGGGCTGGACGGTAAAGCGACGGTCTCGCTTCATGCAGGTCAGCATTCAATCCCCAACCATCCAAATGGCTGGGCACCATTCCTTCCCCCCGTCCCATCCCAAATCCTTATCCTGACCCCTTCCCAGTGCTATATAGTCGTAATAGCTTGGCGCTTTTCCCTGATAGTTCCCTTCCCAGCCCATCTATCCCTCTTTCTCTTTATGTTTGACTGTCTCTCTCTCCTCTCTTTCTCTCCATGTATGCTGGGGAGGTAAGGAAAGGTAATGAGACAGCACTAAGCCATACGACTATGTAGCAGTGTTGGCTACTAAGAGTTTCAGTACAACTATTGTTGCAATAGTGAGTATCACCTGTTCATCACAATGGTGGTATTCATACCAAGTGCTAGCATGGTGATTAGGGTCATCGGATACAACAATTCACTCGTTATACTAGGTTGTCTCGGGCCTTCAAGGCCATGTCGGGTGTATTATTGATGATCAGGTCGGCAGAGGTCTTGATAACCAGGTCGGACGAGTTCTACATGCTCAGAAAGGGTGTTGTCTTAATGTCCAGGTAGGCTGAGTTCTTCATGACAAATTCCGATTTGGTCGAGATTACCAGGTCGGGTTGGGTCTTGATGACCAGGTTGGTTGTGGTCTTGATGACCAAGTCGGATATAGTGTTGACTCCCTGGCCGCGTGCAAGATACAAGACCAGGTTATAGATTTCTCACCTGTCTTCCGCATTACGTCCATCGCGTTATCAACTCCGACAAGTCCCTTTTACACAGCTAGACTGCATCTTTCTCCCCACTGATGGTCAATATATCAGGTTTTCTTCTGACCGTGAGTCTTACTCTGTAATATTTCTCATATTCGCTCAACTTTGGTTATGGATTTGATCCGTTTGATATGAAATAATTCCAAATATCGTTAGGAAACGACAATTCTTCCGTTGTATATGTCAAGCTCATTGAAGTTTATTCTCCTGATTTGCCATTTTGAAGTTGCCATTATGTAAGCAAACTCTATATTTCGATTTTACAGTTTTCAACGCCTTGTTTTTTACCTTTGATGGTCATTTCGAGTGTTTGGTATGTTGATGGATCCATAAAAGGGGTCCATATAAGGTCCTCAGTTGTCCAAGTGACTGGGCTCCATTCCTTCACTGTATCCTCATATCCCAGCTCCAGATTAGTCCATATGTCGCTTTCAGATACACAGTTGTCCTGCAGAGTTCTCAAGTGCTCCTAATTGTTGCGTTACCTTCCCATGGACAGCTAGACGCCGTATTTACCTTCAAATGCCTTTATTATTCCTGTTCCGTATGTGGCGCAAAGCCAGCCGTGAAATGTGTCCGGACAGTGCAAGATTTCATTAGCTGGTAACGTGATCTAGTTCGGATAATCCCTGCGCTCCGGATACCCAAATGAAAAACAGGATAAACAACATTGAACGAATCTCTAAAAGAGAGACTTCTAATTGGAGCATGGAAGTCTTTTATCCATATGAATTGCGGATATTTCTTACTATTTTATTGAATTAGCAAATATTATTTGTCTCTTTACTAATTCACAATTTCAGATCAGCGACAAATCAGTAATTGTATATAATTTTTATATTGGAGCTATAGAGCTCTGTATATGCTCCTTTTGTCTAAATGTAGAACAGTTGTATGGAGTTATAGGATAGTTAGAGTGTCTTGGAGTACATAGTTCGAAACACTGGCTTACCTATGTCTATAAAAGAGAATGTGTGTCTGTCTGTTTAAGGTTGTGGGCCAAACGCCTGTGACTATTCTCACTAAACTTTGTTGGGTTACTGGTCTTTGTCAAGGGATGGTCGTCGGCGGGTCGGGGTCGAACCCTATGCTTTACCACCCCTCCCTTCCGACACCATATTTGCCATTTCCTGCAAAAGAGGCGCGTGAGACTCGACCACGAACCTATGAACATATCGGTGTCTATTAATCTTGTTTAAATTGCCAATCGAGTTGTCAATGTAATCAATCAGAGCTTTAATATACCAATGGGCTTTACTATACTTACTAATCTCTCTCATCTCATTTTTTTCTTGCAATGTATCTGTTATCATTTCATTAATTCTGCTAGAATTTACCTGCTTAAAATTATCTGTTAGATTAAGGACCTGCCCGAAACGTTGCGAGTACTAGTGGCTTTACAAGATAAGGAAAATACTATGCTATGTATTCTCACAAACCCAATGTACCTTCTTGTATATAAATAAATAAAATAAAATAAATAAAATAAAAAACAGGACAAAACCCAGTCACCGTTAGTTTGGTGAGGCGTCTAGCCACCGACTTCCAACAGCCAGATAGACAGAGAAACTTTTTTGGACAGATGTACTGACGACAGCTGTGTTTAGTGGGAATAGTTACAGGGATGAGAGGAAAGGGGTGATGGCTAGAGAGGTGACGATGGATCGGAAAGGTGGTGACGGGTAGGGAAGGTGGTGAAGGTTTGGAAATAAGGTTGTGAAGGGTAAGGAACGTGGCGAAGGGTAGGGAAGGTGGTGACGGGTTGGGTAAGGGAGGGGAACTATCAGGAAAGAGTGCTAAGTCATTGCAACTATAAAGCACTTGTAAAGGATCAGGATAAGGATTTGGAATGAGACGCGGAAGAAGGAGTGGTGCCGGAGAGTTAGGTAAGGTGTTCTTTTTTTAAGGGATATTCCCGCGCGGGCTCCAAGCCTCTGGCTGGCCCACTAAGTGTTACTTGTTTCTGATTTACTTAGGCGGTGTATGAGTATTTATGACTCGTACAATCGCTTCGGTAAGATTATGCCCAATGAGTTTTACAAGGTAAGGCTGTGAAGGGTTGGTAAGGTGGCAAAGGATAGGGAAGGTGGTGAAGGGTAGGGAAGGTGGCGAAGGGTAGGGAAGGTGGTGAAGGATAGGGAAGGTGGTGAAGGGTAGGGAAGGTGATGAAGGGTAGGGAAGGTGCTGAAAGGTTGGGCAGGTGGTGAAGGGGAAGGAAAGTGGTGAAGAGTAGGGAAGGTGGTGAAGGGTGGGGAGGGTGATAAAGGGTAGGGAAGGTGGTTAAGGTTTGGAAAAAGGTAGTGAAGGGTAAGGAACGTGGTGAAGAGTAGGGAAAGAGGTGAAGGGTAGGGAAGGTGGTGAAAGGTTGGGAAGGTGGGGAAGGGTAAGGAAAGTGATGAATTATAGGGAAAGTGGTGAATGCATAGCCGTCTTACCGCATGGGACCGATGGGCACGTGCCCGGGGTCCCCACGAGCATAAGGGTCCCCACGACCATAGGGGCCTCACGACCATAGGACATGCTCATTATGGAAGCTGAATGTTTAAATATTTAAGGCTTGTTGCAAGTACACTAATATAATATAACTCTACATCCTGGTGTAAAACTATATTTTTAAGATACATATTTCCAGGTGAATAACCCTTTCAGAAGAAATGAAACGTAATGTTTTGAGTGGAGCACAGAAGAGGAAGAGAGCTGCAGAGGAGAAGGAGAAAATAGGAAAACTTCCAACATTAACACTGTGGCTCAACACAGGTGCAACGACAGCCACTCATACTGTTCCTTCAGATATAGCATCCACATCAGCATCCAATCCTGCTACCAATCATCCAATTTCGGCAGACATACCATCATTGCCTGTTGCTACTGCTGGTGACATTTTACACGAGGAAATACCCATAACTGTAACAGTAAAGAAATTTGCAATCCAAGAGACAAATGCGAGGCTATGGAACATTAATGATACTAACACAATAGTTAGTTTAGTTCATTTATTATGCACCCCATACCCATTTTGTAGGGGGTAGTGGTAAGGGTTACAGAGGCACATAATGGGCTCAGGGACTGAACCCCACAGTTCATTTAGCTAAGCAAGTTACAATCCTGATGAGCTAGTTACAAAATTCAATATAAGTCGTCACATCAACAATGGGTTCGAGATCGACCTCAAGTACAGGTTCTAAATTAAGCAACTGACATATGTGGAGAGCTAGTGTCACAATTTATATGTTTGTCCTGCACACCGCCCCCATCCAGTGGGCAGTGGTGGATAGGTTACAATCACTTAATTACTACCTACAGTTTGCAAACTGGGGATAATTGGCTAAAATTTCTGGTAGCAGATCATTTTGAATGAAATATTTACACTTCGCTGGAACATTGGTTATAGAATTGTCTCTAAATTCACATATCTTTTCGCACTCCATCACATAGTGACGGAGGGTGTGCAAATAATTTTGTTGACACAGTTTACATTTGGTCAGGTCTACATTAGCAGATAATGAGAATTCCCAGAGATACTTGTAACCGAGTCTAAGCCGAGCAGTAGTAACATCTAGAAGTCTGCTGATTTTATTGGATGATCCATAGATGTATGGCTCCTCTTGCATGATAGTATGATGATAGATGGAATTACTGGTGTCAATTTAACTTTGCCTCAGATCTACAAGATCTTGTTGAAGTTCTCGGTGTACTGCTGCTCACAGATTGCTCATTGACAAACCAAGGTTACACTCAACGGCTCCTTTAAAGGCAGATTCTTTGGCTAACTTATCAGCTCTATCATGCATTCAGAGGCCAACATGAGATGGAGACCACATGAAATGGACTCTGTTACCATCCTTAATAATTTTGTTGTATTTGTGTCTAGCTTCGGACACGAGCATGTTACAGTTATGTCTTAAAGAGTTGAGACCATTTAAGGATGATAAGGAGTCACTTACAATTAATGTATCAAGTTTGGAGACTTGTACACATTTCAGTGCAAGGAGCAAGGCAAATAGTTCGGTCTGAAGGGTAGAGGCCCAGTTGTTTATACGGACTCCCCACTCAAAGTACAAGCCATTGCCCATTGTCAGAACAACTGCACTTCCAGCTGCACCCGTGGGGCGGTGTAGGGAACCATCAGTGTATATGATTTGAGAGAGAGAGAATGCTCTGTCCACAGAGCACCAATATGGCTTAAGGCATTGAGCTTTGCCTCAAGACGAAGCTTGGGCTGATCACTAATTTGCTTCTTGGGTGGAAAGGGAGGGATTAAAACTGGAAAAGGTATAACCTCCCACGGTGCAGGAAAGTGCCGTTGTTGTTTCTCTTGATACAAATCATGAACCCCATACATTCTGAGTTGAGTTCCAGTTTTTGTTATCCATTTGGAACAATGCTGATCTTCAATAAAGAAATTCTGGAGGGCTTCTGTGCAAGGGTTAGGATGAGTTACAATGTATGTAACATGCTTAAAAATATTTAGAACTAGAGACTGCTGTGGGGAGTATATCTTCGCCAGTTTCAGAGTCAAGGGTGCCGAGTCTGTCCTGTCTGTGGGTGCAGTCTATAGAATTCCTAACACTGATGTGTCCGAATTCAATTCAAACCTTAGAAATCTAATACTAGATAACAGACTGAACAAAAACCATCTAATTATCGCAGGGGACTTTAATATTGACCTCTGCGAGCCTGAACACCCTACTGCTGTTAGCTTCCTCAACTGTATGAATTCCTGTTTCCTCATACCCTTAATCACTAGACCTACTAGAATTACTGATAGTACTGCCACGACTCTAGATCACATCTGGACCAACATAACCACTACATCCCACTATAACCCACTACATCCCACTACATCCCACTATAAGCAACTCAAGCGAGCTTCCGGTCCCTCACCGGAATTCTATAACTGGGCCGAGAATCAGTGGTTCAAAAAGTTGTGCCAAGTCCTCGAGTCTCAAAATGCTATCATCTTGAGTCTTCTAAATGAGAATCTAGCGATCCGCGCTAATCTCCAACAACAACAACAAGAAATAACCCTCCTCCGCGAGGAAATTAGAAACTGCAAGGCAAGCCAAGACCAACTACAGCATGATTTAAATGATCTCCGTGAGGAAAGCAACCTTCTGAAAACTGATGAAGCCATTAAAAAACAGGAGGAAGCTCTCAACAAAATGACTGCATGTATCAGTACATTTTCAGCCCAGCGTTCTGTCTCCCAGGATGAACAAGACCAGCAAAAGCTGCTAGACTCTGTTATAGTGTCGTCCCAAGATATACCTGTGGAACATGATGGTGAAAACCGTGTCGAAATAGCTCTGGATCTCTTAAAAGACAAATTGCAGCTCATTCTAAACAAATCTGACGTTATTGCTGCCTACAGAGTAGGCAAAAAGAATCCATCAAGTCAAAACCAACGGAAAATTCGCCTGAAGCTGTCTTCCCAGTTCACGAAATCCAATCTAGTCCGGACAGCTGTAGCCCAACGGAAGGGATTATACATCAACGAGTGCTTGACTAGGAACAGACAGCACCTCCTCTACCGCCTGCGTCAAATCCGTCAAAAAAAACCAGATGCGATTCATCAGTGCTTCGTTAGAGATGGACTGATAAAGGTGAGAAAAACCGCAGAGGGCAAAATGTTCACAATTACTAAAGAAGAGAACCTCAACGCTTTCCTCTCCCAATGTGGTCTGTCTCAGCTCAATATCACTCCCAGAGAATTAACTTAATTAACCCCCTGTCAACTAGTGGGGCTAGGTTTCCTAAGTCTCATTGTTTCATTTTCTGACTTAATTTTTAACTTACTCTTAACTAGTCATTTACTGAAATTATTTAATTGAGTGCATAAATAGTTCTTCAGGTCTTATTAATTATACAGTCATAACTGAACTATTTATAGTTAATAATCATTAGCTTAAATTTGCCTATGCTTATTATTCAACTTTTCTTTGATTCCATTTATTACCTAGGTTGCCTAGCCTCGCCATGCTCCCTTACTCCATTGTACCCCTGGCTTTGCCTGCATCTCAAATTGCAAATTGTTACTTACAGTGTACCTGAGAGTACTTGTAAGCAATCTACCTCATTTTTCATTTTTGCTCAATTTGTTTTTGTATTGCTTAGTCTTGTTTATATTTTTGTTTTGTATTTCTATATCTTGTGTTTTGTATAGTCCATGTTTATATGTTTTTTCGTTAATCTCATTTATTACCTAGGTTGCCTAGCCTAGCTATACTCCCTTACTCCATTGTACCCCTGTAAGCCCCTTTTGAGTTTGCTTTGTTCTGTATTGTGTACATCTTTTTCCCTATTTTATAGCTTATTTCTACCTTGTTATTTGCCTTTCTTCCCTTGTTTTTCCTGCAATCAGCTTTTTTTATGCAGACAAGTATAGACCCTGAACTTAACCTCTTATCCACTATCTATGACAATTATCACTTTAATGATCTAAATTGCAGATATTTTGCAGCACATGATGTAAACAATGTATTAACTCATAATCACAATATCTCTGTAATCAATTTGAACGTTAGATCCCTAGGTAAACACTTCGATGATGTTAGTGCCTTGATTGAAGCTATTGACAACAAATTCTCTTTTATTATACTTACTGAAACATGGTTGAAAGAGGATACTACTCAGCTCTTTAACATGCCTAACTACTCAGCAATTCACAACTGTCGTCAACTTCAGAGAGGTGGTGGCACTGCTCTTTACTACCACCAAGAACTAACATGCTTAAAAGAAATTAGAACCAGAGACTGCTATGGGGAGTATATCTTCGCCAGCTTCAGAGTCAAGGGTGCCGAGTCTGTCCTGACTGTGGGTGCAGTTTATAGAATTCCTAACACTGATGTGTCCGAATTCAACTCAAACCTTAGAAATCTAATACTTGATAACAGACTGAACAAAAACCACCTAATTATCGCAGGGACTTTAATATTGACCTCTGCGAGCCTGAACACCCCACTGCTGTTAGCTTCCTCAACTGTATGAATTCCTGCTTCCTCATACCCTTAATCACTAGACCTACTAGAATCACTGATAGCACTGCCACGACGCTCGATCACATCTGGACCAACATAACCTCTCTGCTTACTTCAGGTATAATCACCGATAGCACTACAGATCATTACCCCACATTTCTCTTAACTAACATTAGCAAACCACCTCTTGAGTCAAGAGTGATACGTTTTAGACTACACAATGAAACTGCTATAGACAATTTTATAACTGCTGCTGATAATGTCAACTGGGAGTCCGAGTTAGGTAACATAGTGGACATCAACCTAGCAGTGCAATCTTTTCTTCAAAAAACTCTTAGCCTTTATAATACCCACTGTCCTATATGCTTACAAAACAAGTCACAACCAAAAGGCTTAACAATCCCTGGCTTACAAAGGGAATACTTAAATCTATTAATAAAAAACATGACCTTGAGAAGAAGTATAGGTTAGGAATTGTCTCCAAAGAATTCTCAAAGAATTACTCATTATTGCTGTCTAAGATAATTAGACGAGCCAAAACTAAATACTACGAAGATAAATTTACCCAAATAAAGAGCAACATTAAACAAACTTGGAGAACAATTTCTCAAATATTGGGATCAAAGAAGTCTTTAAATAACAAACCGACTCTCCTGTCTAATAACGATGGTCAGCTTTCAGCCTCTGATTCTGCTATTGAGTTCAATAGGTTCTTCTCTTCCATTGGTTCATCCCTTGCAAATGATATTCCATCTTCCAGTACAGACATTAATGACTATCTTTCAGGTAACTATCCACAGTCTCTGTACCTAAAGCCTATTAATTCCACTGACGTTAATGAGATAATCCTTTCCCTTAAAACCAAGTCTGGTGCCCTTGAGGAGATACCAACTTTAATTTACAAAAAAAGCCTCCAGATCTTTAGCCCCTGCTATTGCTTTGCTCTTCAACAAGTCACTTGAACTCCAAACCTTCCCAGATATTCTAAAAAAAGCGAGAGTAACGCCTGTCCACAAATGTGGTAATCTCACAGATGTTAACAACTACAGACCTATATCTATCCTGCCAAACTTGTCAAAAAATTTTGAAAAACTAATCTATAAGCAGCTTTACTCATATCTAGCCAAACTCAATATACTTAGCCCTTGCCAATATGACTTCAGACCCAAAAAAAGCACTAACGATGCACTTATTAGTATGCTTAACTCGATTCATACAGCTCTTGATAAAAATGAGTTCCCTGTTGGGTTGTTTGTGGACCTGCGTAAAGCTTTTGACACTGTCAACCACCAAAACCTTCTTCTTAAATAACATCATTATGGAGTCAGAGAACACTCCCTACAATACCTCAAATCCTACCTTACTGACAGGCTCCAATATGTTTCTGTGAATAATACAATTTCTCCCACCCTACCCATCAACATTGGTGTTCCCCAGGGCAGCATACTTGGCCCTCTCCTCTTTCTCATCTACATTAATGACCTTCCAAATGGCTCCCAACACCTCAAACCAATTCTATTTGCTGACAACACAACCTTTATTTACTCCAGTCCTGATCCCCTTGCTCTAAATGCCACAGTAAATACTGAGCTAAATAAAGTCCATCTGTGGCTAACTGCCAACAAACTCACCCTTAACATTGACAAAACCTTCTATATTCTGTTTGGCAATAAATCCTCTAATCAAATAAATCTCAAAATAAACAATACCCAATTTTGTAACAAATTAGATGGCAAATTCCTTGGCATTCTCATTGACCACAAGCTTAATTTCCAGGGACACATTCTAAACATATCAAAAAAAGTTTCAAAAACAGTGGGCATTCTTTCTAAGATCAGATATTATGTACCACGCCCTGCCCTGGTGACTCTCTATTACTCCCTTATCTATCCATATCTCAACTATGGTATTTGTGCTTGGGGCTCTACTACCCAAAATCACTTACGTCCTCTAATTACTCAACACAAAGCTGCTATTAGGACAATATCCAATTCTGGCCCCAGACATCACTCGGTACCCCTACTTAAATCTCTGAATATGTTAGACATTAAGTCACTGCACATTCTCTCATGTGTATTATACATATATAAAACGCTAAACTATAATGCCAATCCTGATCTCAAAAGCTTCATAGAAGGTTGTATCAGAACCCATGAGCATCACACCAGAAATAAATACAGTTTTGATATTCCTAGAGTACGACTTAATCAAACTAGAAATGCTCTACAAATCAAGGGGCCCAGAATGTGGAATGACCTTCCCAACCCTGTTAAAGACTGTACCTCTCTCAACCAGTTTAAGTTAAAAGCGAAGCTATACCTAATAAATTCCCTGTAACCTACCTTACCCTTCTATTGTCAACCAATGTCTGTTTTTTTCTTTAAAGAGCGCTGTTTGTCGACATAATTGTATTTGTGCTGCTTTTTCATCTATGTTTTCATTTCTTGTTTTCATTCTACTCATTATGCTCAATTAGTATTAAGCTTGTCATTTAAGTTTATCATGCCCGAAACGCTTTGCGTAATAGTGGCTTTAGGCATTGTATGTACTAGCTATACCTATAAGTCAAACAATCCTTGTAAATATTTATTGTATGTATGTACCTTACCTAAATAAAATTGTATTTGTATTTGTATTTGTATTTGTATAACCTCTCCTCTTACTTCAGGTATAATCACCGGTAGTCCTACAGACATAGTCCTACCCCACATTTCTCTTAACTAACATTAACAAACCACCTCTTGAGTCATGGGAGTTAAGCTTCAGACTGCACAATGAAACTGCTATAGACAATTTTATAACTGCTGCTGATAATGTCAACTGGGAGTCCGAGTTAGGTAACATAGGGGACATCAACCTAGCAGTGCAATCTTTTCTTCAAACAACTCTTAGCCTTTATAACACCCACTGTCCTATGCTTACAAAACAAGTCACAACCAAAAGGCTTACCAATCCTTGGCTTACAAAGGGAATACTTAAATCCATTAATAAAAAAACATGACCTAGAGAAGAAGTATAGGTTAGGAACCGTCTCCAAAGAATTCTTAAAGAATTACTCTTTATTGCTATCTAAAATAATTAGACAAGCCAAAACTAAATACTACGAAGATAAATTTACCCAAATAAAGAACAACATTAAAAAAACTTGGAGCACAATTTCACAAATATTGGGATCAAAGAAGATTTTAAATAACAAACCAAAACTCCTGTCCAATAACGATGATCAGCTTTCAGCCTCTGATTCTGCTATTGAGTTCAATAGGTTTGTTACGACCCTGGGTTCTTCAGTGGAAACCAGAGGTCAAAATTGAACTAAATAAGCTACGTTAGAGTAGCAAAACGCAACTCGATGTGTCCTTGTTTGTATCTTCCCTGCCAGACGTAAGACTATTCTTGTTTCTCAAAGAGCATTTAAAGACTGAGCTTGGGGTTGATTATTAAATAATAACACAGGCACCAACTATGTTTACTAAAACTTTCTAATCATTTGTAAAGTAAACCTGAGTAAACTTGGTATAGGGCCGCGGTACGATTAGTTGAGCAGTCTGCCGGCAGCGAGCCAGCTGGGCGGGAAGGAGACGGAGACTTGGTCTTCTCTGGTTGCTGGCTGTGGTGAAAGGAACCACCTCTCCCTCCTCTTCGTTTCCTTATTTCTGTGTCTTGTTCAAGATAAGTATATACTGAGTACATTATTCAATCTCTGGAATACTCATGTTCTATGTGTAGAGTAGTATATTTTGTGTGTAGTAGGTGTTTTTAGAGTTATATTACTAGTTATTCTAAAGGGGGTCCCAATGGAACCACGTGGTCCCCCTACCCTAAGCTGACTCTACTTCAAGTAATTCAATAGTAGAGCTTTACCCTAGCTTGTGTTCAGTGTAAAACCTTGTATCCTGCTTATGTGAACCAAGGCTTTTAACGTAAGGTAGTGTGGTAAAGTTATTATTATTATTGTTATTGGTGTGAATGTATATGGGGGGTTGTTAAGGGGTTAATAAATAAGTACATGAATTATAAGAGTATCGTTCTTCCTGTGTAGGAGATCTTGATCATTCCCTAGACTGACCTTGTTGTGTAGCCAAGTAGTCAGCACTACTTCTAGTTTCCATGGGGGCCGGGCCTTACTGATCTCCCCAAATAGATACATCTTTATTCTGACTGACCTTACCCCTGAATAGCACTAGTTTCCCCATAGCAAGCCCACCATTTATTATAACAAGGTTCTTCTCTGCCATTGGGTCATCACTTGCAAATGACATTCCATCTTCCAGTACTGATGTTAAGGACTATCCTACAGGTAACTATCCACAGTCTCTGTACCTTAAGCCTACTAATTCTACTGACGTTAATGAGATAATCCTTTCTCTTAAAACCAAGTCTACTGCCCTTGAGGAGATACCAACTTTAATTTACAAAAAAGCCTCCAGATCTTTAGCCCCTGCTATTGCATTGCTCTTCAACAAGTCACTTGAACTCCAAACCTTTCCAGATATTCTAAAAAAAAGCGAGAGTAACGCCTGTCCACAAATGTGGTGATCTCACAGATGTTAACAACTACAGACCTATATCAATCCTGCCTAACTTGTCAAAAATATTTGAAAAACTAATCAACAAGCAGCTTTACTTTTATGTAGCCAAACACAATATACTTAGCTCTTGTCAATATGGCTTCAGACACAAAAAAGCACTAACGATGCACTTATTAGAATGATTAACATGATTCATGCAGCACTTGATAAAAATGAGTTCCCTGTTGGGTTATTTGTGGACCTGCGTAAGACTTTTGACACTGTCAACCACCAAAACCTTCTTCTTAAATTACATCATTATGGAGTCAGAGGACACTCCCTCAGAATAAGCAATACCCAAATTTGTAACAAATTAGATGGCAAATTCCTTGGCGTTCTCATTGACCACAAGCTGAATTTCCAGGGACACATTCTAAATATATCAAAAAAAGTTTCAAAAACTGTTGGCATTCTTTCTAAGATCAGATATTATGTACCACGCCCTGCCCTGGTGACTCTCTATTACTCCCTCATCTATCCATATCTCAACTATGGTATTTGTGCTTGGGGTTCTACTTCCCAAAATCATTTACGTCCTCTAATTACTCAACACAAAGTTGCTATTAGGACAATATCCAACTCTGGCCCCAGACATCACTCGGTACCCCTACACAAATCTCTGAATATGTTAGATATTAAGTCACTGCACATTCTCTCATGTGTATTATACATATATAAAACGCTGAACTGTAATGCCAATCCTGACCTCAAAAGCTTCATTGAAGGTTGTAACAGAACCCATGAGCACCACACCAGAAATAAATATAGTTTTGATATTCCAAGAGTACGACTTAATCAAACTAGAAATGCTCTACAAATCAAGGGACCCAGAATGTGGAATGACCTTCCCAACCATGTTAAAGACTGTACCTCTCTCAACCAGTTTAAGATAAAAACGAAGCACTACCTAATAAATTCCTTGTAACCTACATTACCCCTCTAATGTCAACCCATGTCTGTTTTTTTTAAACAACGTTGTTTGTCGACCTAATTCTATTTGTGCTGCTTTTTCAGCCATGTTCCCCCCTCTTTTATCTCTATTTTTATTTGTTCTCAACACATTTTAGTCTTTATACCCAATTAGAATTAAGCTTTAGTCATTAATGTTTTACCTGCCCGAAACGCTTTGCGTAATAGTGGCTTTAGGCATTGTATGTACTAGCTCTCTCTATAAATCCATAAATTTTTGTAAAATCTCTTGTATGTATGTACCTTACCTAAATAAACATTTATTTATTATTTATTATTATTATTTATAGTTAGCCTAAGCATTTTTATACCAATTTGACAATTAATTTCAATAACACGATCAACAACGCTCGGAATATTAAGTTCCTTTCTCATATCAAGTATCTTTGTGGTACGAGGGCACCCAAGGATTATCCTCAAGGCTTCGTTCTGCAATTTTTCAAGCCCTCCAAGTTTTCTTTCAGGCATCAAAACAAGCAGAGGTGCAGCATAATCCACTAAAGATCTGATGTATGCAAGGTACATCATTTTGACAATTCTGACATTGGCACCATAGCCTGAGTGATAACCTGCAACAGCCTTGAGACCTCGGAGCCTCTCTTTATACTGACGACAGAGTCTGAATACGACAGGACCATACAGTGGCACCTCAAGGCCAAGGTATTTGAGTTTGTTTACATAGTCAAGCTGGGAGCCATCAGATAGTTGCATCTTGCGAACAGCTCCTCCCTGCCTGGGTGGGCGCCGATTTAGTATCTTTGTTTTCTCCGTTGAGATAATTAAACCTATGTCCTGACATGAGTATAATACAGAGTTAAGAGTGTTCTGCGTGTTAGCATACCCAGCGGTGTGTATCATTATATCATCAGCATAGCTAATGATGTGGACGTTGGGTTTGCTCGGTACAGAGTTTAACAGCGTGTTTATTAAGATATTAAATAAGGTAGGACTGAGGACACCACCCTGCGGGGTGCCTAGTTCAAAGTCTCTTGCTACACTCCTATGCCCCTGGAAAAATACAGATGACTTCCTGTTGGATAAGTAACCCCTGATCCAACAAAGAAGTCGACCACCAATATTCATTCTTGCAAGCTCACTCAAGATAACATGTCTATTTGCAATATCAAAGGCAGACTTGAGATCTAGGAAGGTGATATATGACTTTTCAGTGTGCAGGGTAAGAAAGGTGGTGATGCAATGATGCACACTCCTTCCATGCATGATGCCATATATCTGGGGGGATAGCATGGTTCTTATTCTATGGAGGAGACGGTTTAGGACAATTCTCTCGAATGTTTTGCAAATGCAGCTAATAAGGGAAATTGGGCGGAAAGCATTCTCTTGATTTGGCTTGGTAATTGGAATGATTATACTGTTGGTCCAAGAGATAGGAAGTTCCCCAGTAACATAGCTCATATTATACAGCTCAAGCAGGGGATTCCCTGGTACTAAAGGGAGCAGACGCAATATGTCATAAGTGATACCATCTTCACCAGGGGATGTGGCTTTGCCTTTGTTTAGGGCCGCGAGTAATTCAAACTCAGTAAATGGCACGTTGCATTCATCTTCCTTGTGGAACATGAAGTCAACGAGCCTTTCTCGATCTCCGTAACCAGCATTTAATCTGAACTGTATGTCTGGGGGAAGATTATTGAAGCTAGTGGTGGTTGCCCAAGCATCGACTAACTCGTTTGCTCTGTGTAGAGGGTGAGGGTGTGCTACTTGGCCGATCTTATCGCCTTTCTTTTAATATCCTTCCATGCCTGGCTGAGGGGGGTGTGAGAGTTGAGACTGTTAACAAAAGTTTCCCAGTTATCTTGCCTGAGCTCTGTCATGCGCTCCCTCGCCTTGGCTAGGGCTTTCTGAAAGAGCTTGAGCATTGCTGGCGTACGTGTTTCCCTATATGCAAGTCCAACTCGTCTGCGTTTCAAAGTCCATAGTTTGGGGTCATTGTAATAGGCATGGTGTTTATTATCTTTCATATCGTTGCGACTATTGGATGGTGCAGGGGGCCGACCTAAAGGGTCAGCAAACATCTGAATGCTCTGTACTAGACCGTCGTTAAATGTCTGAACTGTGGAGGGATCATAAGTGCTGTACTACTCTGACACATGAGCAACAAAGTCTTCACGTCGAGCAGGAGGAACACTGAGCCGTTTGCGTTTGAAAGTCCCACCGGGCAGGATGGTATTTCCTATACATAGAGTAGTCAATCTAGGATGATGATCTGACAACAAATCTGTTACAATAGATGATGTGCACCAGACGTGAGAGACGTTGAAACCAACACAGAGGTCTAGAATGCCTACACAAATATGCGTGGGTTCAAGGTCGCCCATATTCTGCACATCTTGGTGACTTTTTAGTAGCGACAGCAGTTGATTCCCGTTACCGTTACTGAAGCGAGAGCCACCAATGTCCTTTTGTCTAGCATTGTAGTCACCAAGAATCTCTGTTGGCTTTGCTTGAGCGCAGGCCGGAAGAGCAATATAATTTAACTTTCCTGCTGGAGCATATAGATTAAATACATTGAGAACAGAGTTGCCCACATAGATCCTCACTCCATGATACTGCTGACCGGCAGTTTGTTTTTCTAGCAGAAGTTGATGGGGTAGGGATTGTTTGATGTATAGAATGCAAGAGTTACTGGATCTGAGGTTGTAAGAAACAAATGAGGGCAATTTTGGGGGTGAGGATCTTGCGGGAACTCTGCACTCCTGGAGATATACAATATCGATGTGTTCAGTTGTTACTTTGTGATGCAAATCTGAGAACCTTTTTTTGAGGGACGCAATGTTCCAGATAAGGATGGATAACTTAGTTATTTGTGCACTTAAATTCAGCATTATTTATTGATATTATTAGTCCACTTAATATATATATATTATCTATTTCACTATGGTATAAGTCCAGGAACATTTCTTAGTTTATTACCAATGTCACACATTTGCCTCCAATTGTCTAGTACAATTTGTCGGTCATTTCCAGCTATAGAGTCGTTTTGAACATAGTTTAGCACAACTTTGGCAGTTAACCTGCGTGGAAGGACTCCACTACACAAGATTTCAAGATCACTAGAAGTTTCCCCTGATGGTCAAGCTTGGAGGGTTTGGAGGGTTCAGGGGTGGAAGGGAAAGTTTGGCAGTCAACCTTACCTTGAGGTTACCTTGAGGTGCTTCCGGGGCTTAGCGTCCCCGCGGCCCGGTCGTCGACCAGGCCTCCTGGTTGCCGGACTGATCAACCAGGCTGTTGGACGCGGCTGCTCGCAGCCTGACGTACGAGTCACAGCCTGGTTGATCAGGTATCCTTTGGAGGTGCTTATCCAGTTCTCTCTTGAACACTGTGAGGGGTCGGCCAGTTATGCCCCTTATGTGTAGTGGAAGCGTGTTGAACAGTCTCGGACCTCTGATGTTGATAGAGTTCTCTCTCAGAGTACTAGTTGCACCTCTGTTTTTCAACGGGGGTATTCTGCACATCCTGCCATGTCTTCTGGTCTCATGTGATGTTATTTCTGTGTGCAGGTTTGGGACCAGCCCCTCTAATATTTTCCACGTGTAAATTATTATGTACCTCTCCCGCCTGCGTTCAAGGGAGTACAGTTTTAGGCTCTTTAGTCGGTCAATGCTTAAAAGTCCCCTCATACACGTGAGCATCATCGAAATATCGCTGGTGGATTTTTTCTCATGTTGGAGCTGCTCTTGCAGCCTCTCCGTCTCCTGCTGTGGCTGTGACAGGTAAAACTTTGCTTTTCTTGAAAAACAGCGCTATACTAAATATGTTACAATTCCATTTCAATGTTTCTGATTGCATTGATAAATTGAATTTTCCTAGATTTTTATTATTTTCATTTTGATTTAATTATTTTGTGTGAATTGCATTGGAATTGAGCTGTGTTGTTTACCATACCGTTCATTTCGTGAGTTTAATTTATTTTTTCATTTTTTCATATTTTCATTTAATTTTTTAACTGTTTTTCTTATATTTCAGTGATCGGAACATTTGATCACTTGATGTTCCCTATTTTCTGATGAAAATATCAGACCATTTGGGAAGGCATCGGACGAGGGAGTGGGGACGACGAGGGGATGGAAGTGAGAGATGTTTTTTTTTATTATTATTATTTTCTACCACGGACGTGGCCACACATTTACAATGCTAACCAGCATATATACATTTTCTTCTGTCCTCCATTGACAGGGTTAGAGATCAGTTAAACATATAGTTCAGGGATTTATTGAACAATCAACCACAGAAGGTGATTCGGTACTTTTAAAATGCTAAGCTAACCTACATACGTAAATACATAGATACACAGATTTACGTATGCCCTACATAAAGTGATCAAAGTGTCATTAATGTGCATTTACAAAGGTGAAATGCAATTCTGATCAGCTTCCTTATGTACTTTATACACATATATATACACACACACATATATACGTACATATACATATATACATGCATATATACACACACATGCATTCACATACATTTGTCTCTTTTACTCTGACAGGGTGAGATAGCTGACAGAGAAACTAGTGTGCAATTAAGCACTTAATCACTGAAGTTGATTAAGGTGCTTTTACAAGCTCAGGTTATATAGTTACATCATATATATACATTGTATAATTGATACATTACATGGTCAATCTTGGGTACAAGTCCAATATATCATTAAGTGTTCCAGTACTCATATAGTAACTACAGAGTTCAGCATACCTTAGCCCAGGGGGGCGAAAGTCAGTCAATATGGGACATTCTACAATATAATGTTCAAGAGAGTGCATGTTTTCTCTTTCACAAAGTTGACACATTGTGTACTCGACATTTGGGTTTTGAGAAAGCTGCCAGATACGTCTATATCCCAGGCGTATTCTAGCCACTATAACATCACATTGCCGGGTTCTTGTTCTATTAGTCCCATATATGAATGTCTCCTCACGATATCTATCATAATATTTAATGCTACAACTTTCAGGTCTTTGTGAATTTGTTAGGTCGGTGAGATCTTCATTAGATATTTGTTTAAGTATTCTCTTTGTCACTGCTAATGAAACACCCATATCAATTTCTACCACTGGTTTTCTGCAGGCTGATTTAGCAAGCATATCAACAGTGTCATGCCTTGAGATGCCAACATGTGATGGTATCCATAGGAATTTAATTTCAAATCTGTTTTCTTTAGCAGCTAAAACATTCATTCGAATATCACTGACTATTTTATGGGTGTCACTACTATGTGCGTTCAATGCCAGGAGTGCACTCTGCGAGTCACAGTATATAAGTCCACTGCCTTTGTCTTTTAAAAATTCAGTGGCAAGGTATATGACTGCAAGTTCGGTTTGAGTTGTACTTGGCCAGTCATTGACGCGCTTCATTGCTGTATGTACGAGAGAAGATTGTTCAAATATATTGCATGCACATCCGGTACATCGTCCACCTTCTACAGAGCCGTCGGTATAGCACTGATACACATCGTTACCCCATACTCTGAGTACTTTCAGTGTTAACTGTTTTAATAATGTAGAGTGCACACTATCTTTCTTGGGCGCATTTACAAAATCAACTGATAGATCCCAGTTATCCCATGAAGTAATTGGTTGATTAATCATTAATTGAGTTGGGTACATATTTAATATTTTGATGGAGTTGGCTACCTTGTAGAACCAAAATACATAATCAGATTTCGTTCTTCTATAAACCTCAGGTGAGTGCAGCATATTAGAAAGTTTAGCTTGAAACTTCATGTGTTGCCTAGATCTACTCAATGCCTTCACACCGAAAACTGTGCTAATAGACAAAATTCTCTCACTTATGGTCGGTAATTTTAACTCTGTTCTCATATTAACTATTCTCGTGGACTTTGGAGCTCCAAGGATGAGACGCATAGCTTCATTTTGCAAGGTTTCAAGAGATTTCAGATCGTTGTCAGTATACAGTGTGAGATGTAGAGCATTGTAAATCACAGAGCGTATAAATGATACATAAAACATTCTAGCAAGCCTCATGTTAATTCCATGATTGACACCAACAAGGACCCGCAAGGGCTTTAATCTCTCCCACAGTCTCCTCTTGAGAGAAGAAAGGTACCCAGGGGTCGTTAATGGGGACACCAAGGTACAAGAGTTTACATACATTCTTGTAAAGCCACTAGTACGCGTAGCGTTTCGGGCAGGTCCTTAACCCTAACTTCCCCGGAATACGACCCCGCCGAATCGTTTAACAACCAGGTACCCATACAATGCTGGGTGAACAGAGGCTACAGTTAAGGATTGGCGCCCGGTCAATCCTCCCCGGCCAGGATTCGAACCCAAGGCAAGGCGCTTGCGAAACGCAAGGCGAGTATCTTACCACTGCGCCACAGAGACTGCTGTGGTATCTGTAAGACTGCTGTGGTATCTGTAAGACTGCTGTGGTATCTGTTAGACTCGCAGTTCTCAAGTGCTCGCCCATCTATATGATAATTGGGTGGTGGAATACCACATGGAATGAGGGCACGAGTTTTCTGTACAGAGATAAGGAGGCCACATTCCTCAGCTCTAGTAGCAAAAGCATCGAGCAGAACTTGCATTCTAGGCTCGGAGGCAGCCTGTAAACATATATCATCAGCATAACAAATGACAGTGTCTTCATTATTAGTTGGAAGATCTTTAATCAGTTTATGCATCAGAACGTTGAACAACAAGGGGCTGAGGACCCCTCCTTGTAGAGTTCCCAGTTAAAAGTGTTTGCTGTCTGTGCTTTTAACACCATTAAACAAAACATATGCTGTTCGATTAGACAAATAGCCCTTTATCCATTTCAGTAATTTTCCCTTTTTTTGGGGGAGTAAAGAGGAAGGAGAGACATAGGTGAAGGGAAGTGTAGAAGTGGGAAATACAGTGAGAGGTATGAAAGCAGGCGGGTTGTCCGCCTTGCTGACACGATGTGTGGGTGTTGGCAGCTAAGCTAAGCTGGCTCCCTCTTGTCAGGGAGCTGTGTGTGAGAGGTTCTTCACGTGTTTCACAAATTTCCTTGTATTCCCAGCTCGGCAAGCTGTTCTGACGAGGGGACAAGGGGTTCTGACGAGGGGACAAGGGAGGGAGGGAGGGGGTAACGGTGGGGAAGGATGAGGGGACGGGGGAGTTTGAGATAGTGGGGACGAGGGGATGGGGGAATGGAGAATGGTGGGGAGGACAAAGGGACAGGTGAGTGGGGCATGATGGGAAGGAAGAGGGGATGGTGGAGTGGGAAATGGTGGGGAGGACGAGGGGAAGGTGGGGTGGGGAATGGTTGGGAGGCTGAGGAGACGGGTGAGGGGGGAATGATGGGGAGGACTAGGGGACAGGGATGGTTGCTGTGGCTCAGCAATGCATGTGCGTTGCTGAGCCACAGCAACGTGTGGCCGGGTACTGCTAGTAAATAAAATAAATAAATAAATAAATAAATAAATAAATAAATAAATAAATAAATAAATAAATAAATAAATAAATAAATAAATAAATAACAACAAAGTATACCCAAGTATTAGCCATAGAAAACGTTGACAGTGCAGCAGCGTGAAGAAACGATCTACCGACGACATCAACAGATCATCACTCGTAACGTGTCCCACGACCGTCGTCGTCCCTAAATCGACACAACAACTCGTTAAAGTGTTACAACCTTCACCAAAATTATACTTATCATCAAGAAATAGAGAATAATCAGTGACCTTAGTCCAGTGTCAACATCACGCAGGTGTTACCTACGTACTGTGAGTGAGGCGTCGTCCAACACCATTTGCAGGCTTCCGGAGGAGAAGAATCTTAACAGAAACTGCCGGTGCTGTGGAGTGGGACCTGCAGGAGTCATCCCGGCCGACGTGCCCTCGGCCAGGGGCAAGTTGCTTTACAGTGCACGGTATCACTGGAGACTAGGCCGCCACCGTACAAAGTGTGTTTCAAAGACGAACGCGCTGCAGAACACCATTTACAGTTGGTGCAAGTGTAGCAGCCACAAGTTGCATCTCGCGAAGCCCCATTAACGTAGCCTTGTTTGTTAGCAAGTTTATCAGAGGAGAAGAAACTGGTGCTCATAATGGCGGAAACTATATCGCTTAAGCTGGATCATAAACTCCTCAATCCTAATTTTGATGGCTATAAATTGTTTTCTGATGCAGGTGTGACAGTGTACACTCAAACATTAAGAGAAGGTTAGTTATGTCTCATGATTTTTTCTTTAATTACATAAGAATATAAAAGTGGGAGTCACTGCAGTGGACTTATTGCCTACCCTGGGGATTCCTTCTAGTTGCAAATCCCTCTCCTTCATGCAGCTATAAAGCCTATTTTTAACCCCTCAAACTTTGTACTTTTTTTTTTTAAGCCCCTGTGGTGGTTACTGCTGCTCGGTTTAAACTTGGCTGTAAATATCTCTGGGAATTTTCATTATCTGCTGATTTAGACCTGACCAAATGTAAACTGCGCCAACAAAATTATTCACACATCCTCCGTCACTATGTGATGGAGTGCAAAAATGTACACTATGTGAAGATGATGATGAGTCACAATAACGTGGCTTAAGATATAATGACCAAACCGCACATCAGAGATGAAGAAAAAATGTTTCGGTCCGTCCTGTAAGGACGACTTATTAATTTATAATAATTCATTTAATTATGGTTCGGGATGGACTAAAATTCATTGTTTCTTCACCTTGTGATGTGTAGTTTGGTCATCACAGTATAAATTTAGAGACAACTCTCTAAAACAAATGATAAGAAATATGTAAATATTTCATTCAAAATTATCTTCCAGACGTTTTAGCCAAATATCCCCAATTTGCGAACTGTAGGTGGTAAATACTGTACATTAATTTTATTTATTTATTTATTTATTATTTATTTATTTATTTATGTATTAGTTATAAGAAGGTACATTGGGTTTGTGAGAGTACATAACAATGGTGATCTTATATTCTTGCAAAGCCACTAACATGCATAGTATTTCGGGCAGATTCTTAATCTAATATTTAATGTAAGATTATTACTAATCTTGCCTTATCTTACCTCATATAAGATAATAAGAATATTACTTGTAACAAAATTTGAAGATTATTATTAGGTACATTGTAAAAAAAATTGGGTTCAACATAATAACTACAATATAAATTGATGGCAATGATTACACTTGTGAAGTTGTATCCCTTAAATACTAAGATTAGAGGAGTGGGTAGCACAAGATACAGTGTGAGTTTGAAGCACAAGTTTGAACTATGA
The DNA here is from genome assembly GCF_040958095.1 of Procambarus clarkii. NCBI lineage: Eukaryota > Metazoa > Arthropoda > Malacostraca > Decapoda > Cambaridae > Procambarus > Procambarus clarkii. The sequence continues at coordinate 26,205,588 of NC_091198.1, forward strand.
GGATGAAATTAGGTATTTTTTGGTTTTAATTTTGAATAAAGCATAGGTTGGACAAGTTTTTAATTTGTTAAGGAGTGAGTTCCATAGACTAGGTCCTCTTATTTGCATGGAGTGTTTAGTTTGACTAAATCCCATTCAAACACAGATTTAGTTTGACTGGGAATATCAGATATTTATTTCTGGTGTGGGTCTTCTGGGTTCTATTACATCTGTCAAGGAAGAGTTTCAGATCTGGATTTGCATTTAGGAACAAGGTTTTGTACATGTAAATAGCACAAAAGAATGTGTGGAGTGAGTGAATGTTTAGCTTGTATGAGGATTTAAACAGAGGGGGCTGTGTGTTGTCTGGAGATAGAGTTTATTATTGTTCTGATAGCAGATTTTTGCTGGGTGATGGTGGGCTTGAGGGAATTTGGAGTTTTTTTTTTTTATAATTATTTTCTACCGCAAACGTGGCCACACATTTACAATGCTAACCAGCATATATACATTTTCTTCTGTCCTCCATAGACAGGGTTAGAGATCAGTTAAACATATAATTCAGGGATTTATTTAACAATCAACCACAGAAGGTGATTCGGTACTTTTAAAATGCTAAGCTAGGTAATTTGCAGTAGTTGAACCATATGCACAGATACGATATGTAAGATAAGAATAGATTAGTGAGTAGTATTATGAGAGAAGAGCAAAGTGGAGAACATAATATCTGATTTTAGAGAGTATACTGACAGTTTCTGTGGGGAGCACCTCCGGTTCCCTGGAGGTATTGGACTGATACATGCTTTATTAGTCTGGGGCATCAGTCAATGGAGTTCAGCCTACCAGGGACCATGATCCAGAACCTGGCCCCCTCAGAAAGGCACAACGAGCCTTACCAGTGGCCTATGTAACCCCCCAGTGTATTTGGGAGCATTCCATTGTCTGCCATCGACCGGGGTTAGACACCCAGAAAGGTAGGCATAACAAAACAGACCCCACTTGGTAAGAAATTACAACTGAAGCCCGAACAGAGAGGCAGAACTCTTCAAACCTACAGAAACAAGCAAACGTCATACACCTCCGCCTCATCGCTTGTCCGTGCAATCCTTCTTTCCTTGGGAAGGGGAGGGGGAAGCCCCGGATCCCCTGCACCAGGTACTCGCACCTCAGTTCATAGGCTGATGCGCTCTGGGGTGGTCGTCAACTCTGGCCTCGATTTCTTGGCGGATTTTGTGCCTTTGTGGTGTTTCCTGCTATTTGTAGTGCAGTGGCCAGGAGTAACTATATACTGGGGCCCGCTTGCACTTAGGGCTACCTTTCCTATGCTCCCTGTAAGTACTACCCTTGGGTTTTAGGGTTATCTTCCATAGAGCCTCGGGATTTCACTTGCTGCTCGGCATTTACCCCTCCCTTGGGGCCAGTCGGGTTTTCGTGGCCTTTGTTTGGTCTTGGGTAGGAAGTTGTGGTGTTGCTGGTTATGGCGCAAGGTGCTGCGCTATTCGCTTACCTATGAGGTGGCTGGTTTCCCGTTTCTTCTGGTGACGTTGTACTTTTACGTGTTTTTTCTTATTTTTTCTTATTTTTTCTTATTTTTGTTTTTCTTGTCAGGAGGGGATCTGCCTTGTTTGGCTATTAGTCAACATAAGGTATATTGGTGTCCTCTAGGCCCCTGTGCTTGTATATGTCTTAGGGGTCCTGTTAATACCTGGTTGATACCTGGTTGATGCAGTTCTGGGAGTTCTTCTACTCCCCAAGCCCGGCCCGAGGCCTGGCTTGACTTGTGAGAGTTTGGTCCACTAGGCTGTTGCTTGGAGCGGCCCGCAGGCCCACATACCCACCACAGCCCGGTTGGTCCGGCACTCCTTGGAGGAATAAATCTAGTTTCCTCTTGAAGATGTCCACGGTTGTTCCGGCAATATTTCTTATGCTCGCTGGGAGGGTGTTGAACAACCGTGGACCTCTGATGTTTATACAGTGTTCTCTGATTGTGCCTATGGCACCCCTGCTCTTCACTGGTTCTATTCTGCATTTTCTTCCATATCGTTCACTCTAGTACGTTGTTATTTTACTGTGTACATTTGGTACTTGGCCCTCCAGTATCTATCAGGTGTATATTATTTGATATCTCTCTCACCTTTCTAGTGAGTACATTTGGAGGGCTTTGAGACGATCCCAATAATTTAGGTGCTTTATCACGTCTATGTGTGCCGTATATGTTCTCTGTATTCCTTCTATTTCAGCAATCTTTCCTGCTCTGAAGGGGGAAGTGAGTACTGAGCAGTACTCAAGACGGGACAACACAAGTGACTTGAAGAGTACAACCATTGTGATGGGATCCCTGGATTTGAAAGTTCTCGTAATTCATCCTATCATTTTTCTGGCTGACGCAATATTTGCTTGGTTATGCTCCCTAAACGTTAGTTCATCAGACATCATTATTCCCAAATCCTTTACATGCTGTTTTCCTACTATGGGCACATTTGATTGTGTTTTGTACCCTGTATTATGTTTAAGGTCCTCATTTTTACCGTACCCAAGTACCTGGAATTTATCACTCTTAAACATCATGTTATTTTCTGATGTTCAGTCGAAAACTTTATTAATATCTACTTGAAGTTTTTAAATGTCTTCAGCCGAGGTAATTTTCATACTGATTTTTGTGTCATCTGCAAAGGATGATACGAAGCTGTGACTTGTATTTTTGTCTATATCTGATGTGAGAATAAGGAAAAGCAGCAGTGCAAGGACTGTACCCTGAGGTACAGAGCTTTTAACTGCGCTCAGACTAGATTTTATATGGTTGACCGTTACTCGCTGAGTCCTGTTTGACAGAAAACTGAGTATCCAGCGTCCTACTTTTCCGGTTATTCCCATAGCTCATACCCCTTTGTTAGCTTTTGGGTTTAACTGGCTAGCAGTACCTTGTCTGGACTTCCTGTAGAAGACATCCCTATGGACCCTGGAAAACCCCGTCGGGGCTCGGTTAACCGATGGATGTGTCTTCCGAGTGCCACCTCGCCTTGTGCGAGTTTGAAGGTTGTTCTGTGCCCTTGTTTCAGGGTGACAGTCACCTATTTTGCCTCCGTCATGCTGTCTGTTGGGTCAACAACAACTTTGACCTGGAGTCTTGCGAGACATGTTCTCTGCTCGTTCTCCAGTTTACCCATTCTATTGTCACTGAGGTTCGGGTTCAGGCGGCATCCACGTCACATGCCCGGTTTATTTTGCTGCACTGCGTTAGGTTAATTGCCCGCTCGGATGCCCCGGGGCTGACCCGTTTTGGTTATAGGGACCATGACTTGGGGACGTTAGTCGCTTCGACTTTGGTTCAATCTGCACCCGCAACCCCCTTTCCCGGTTGGCGTCATTAACCCTGGCGTCATTAACCCTGCTCCCGGCTCCCAAATGTCTGAGGGGTTTCGGGGTTGGAGCAGGGTTTACTTGGTGATGAGGCTCGGGCAGCTCAGGGCAGGGGCTGCCCCATTCGAGCCCATTCCTCCTGCCGAGGCTTCTGGGTTCTTCCAGCAGACCCCCTTCTTTGTTGTCTTTTCCCTGGATTCTGAACTTTTCTTCAGGGGTAGAGGGTGCGGAGGACGGCTCTGCACCAGGGCCTGGTTTGGAGGCTTCTGGGGCTGGGGAGGAGTTGACTTGGGGGGCTTGGGCCCCCTTTGATTCCCCCAAAGGGCGAACCGCAAATCCCTCCCCCCCCCCAAAGTTCTGGCTTTGGTTTTGGTGCCCTCTTTGTGGTGTTTGTTGTTGCAGGGGGAGGGGTTTTCTTAACCCCCTTCTCTTTATGAGTATGATTTGGGGTCGGCTCCTCTCCAGGTTCGGTTCCGAGATCCCTTGGGTACCTCAGCTCCTTTTTTCCGGTGGTTTTCTATCTCTCGAGTCCCTCCAAAGGAGGTTCAGGAGGCTAGTTCCTAATGTGACCCAGGTTTTGCCTCTGTGATGGATCCGTCCTCGTTTGAGTATGGTTCTTCTTCCCCATATTATGTGCGTTGTGAGGTTCTGGAGATATCTTGGCTTGCAGACTGCCCGTTCTTTTCATTGGGCGAGTGGCATGGGTTCTGTCAGACCCACACACTCGAATGGCGAGAAACTTCTACATTTCTACAGGCTTACCTGGAGACGGGGGGGGGGGGGGGGAGGAGGAGGAGGAGTTTGAGCACCTTAATGCGTGCTTATTCTCCCCCGTGCTTCCTCGTGATGTACAGCTGCACATCCAGGTTCCTACCCTTTCAGCATCTGTCGTTGCTGAGGATATGGGCATCTGTGAGCATTTGGCTTTGGTCTTGCGCTTCTTTTCCCTTTTCGAGCTGTCTTCGGCCTGGCTTGAGGTGGATGTGGAGCCGTTGAGTGCCATGTCGTGGTGACCCATCTGCGTCTGCTAGGGGTTCTGGCCTACCTCAACAACTAGTTCATGTGGACTCCCAGCCAGTCTGCTTGTTTGCTCGCCAGGGGTGTGGTTCTTTCCCAGCTCACCAGATTCAGGTTCATGGTGACTTCCTAGTAGAAGTCTCTCTGGTTTCGTCCTGGGTTCAGACCTGGCTGGGTCTTGTGTGAGACTCTCGGACCACTTCCTTGTCTCTCCCTCCAGAGGCATTGCTGTGGCTATGGTCCCACATTCAGCTGTTTCTGGGGGTTTTCCGGGTCACTCGGAGGTTGCTCCAGCTGTTGTGTGGGGGTCTGAACTTTGCCGTTCTGGTTTACCCGCTGGGAGAGGTTTGACTTCAGCGTCTGTTATGGTTCCTTTGGGAACGCCACTTCCGCCTATCTCGCGATTGTTGTGTTCGGCCCCCGGGGGTCTTGCGTCAGTTGCTGCATCGCTGGCTTCCTCTTCAGGTTTTTTATGGGTTTAGTGCCTTGGTGCTAACCCGAGCCCTTGCTCGATGTGTTCACAGATGTGCTGTCTCTTGGCTGGGGCTTTGTGACCAGTGCTCACTGGGCCAGCCAGCAGCGGTGGGGTCCGTCGGGCTCACAGCATGGTGCAGGAGTTCACGGTTGTCTGACTGTCACTTCGGAGGGTTCGGGTCGCTCGGGGCTCGACCATTCGGCTCCATTTTTAGCCAAACTCCTTCAGTTGGCTCTGCCGTACATACGGGCACCCGGAGGTTGATCTCTTTGCGTCGGCTTGGTTGCGGCATCTCCTGATATATGTGGCACCCTTTCCAGATCGCGAAGCCTTCTCAGTGGACACGTTTTGGCAGGACTGGTCGAGGTGGGGATACCTGTACCTTTTCCCCCTTTTTCCAGCTGTTGCTTCAAGTTCTGGCTCAGTTGAAGTTTTACCATGGGAGAGTAGTCCTCTTGGCCCCTTGGTGGCCGGCCCAGCCTTGGTTTCAGGCACTTGTTGCTTGGTGTCCAAACCAAACCCAGGGCATTTTCCGTGGCTCCGCCTCTTCCAACAGATCAGACCGGTCCAGTACTTGGCTGGTTCAATCTTCTCTGCCGCTCTTCACGTCTGGTCTTTTTGATGTGGGTTTATCACCATTTGTATGGTGATCAGGTGGCTTCATTGGAGGTGCCCCATCTGAGAGCTTCGTTGAGCGTCCCATCTGAGCTCTTGCCCATGACGTTAGGAAGTTTGCTGCTTTTGCTGCTGTCTTCGGCAATATATCTTGGGCTGATATTCGGGGGCGGGGATTTTGGAAGTCGAACAGGGTCCTGGTCGCTTGTTATTTGGTTATCATTCCAGGTCCTGGGCATTTGTGTGTAGCTTTGGGTTGCTGGTTGCAGCCAGTTGTCTCGCCTTCAAATTGAGGAGCTTGTAGTGGCCGCTTCCCGGGTAAGTCCCTCTTTTCCTTATCTTTGGTTATGTAGCTTCAGAGAGCTGAAGGGGCTCCTCACAGAAAACCAGTGTTGAATGTAATGAACGCCATTTTCTGGGTGAGCCCCTGTAGGTTCCCTGGCAACCCTCCCTCACTCCGGTCAGCAGTTTCGTTTTGCTTTTAATGGTTAACCTCCGAACTGCGGTTGACTAGTTGTCGCGATGGGTCCTGAGCTCCCCCCCTCTCCACTCTGGTGGGAAGTGTGCTGCGTGGAAGAGCAACACGATGGAGTGGTGTGACGTTTGCCTGTTTCCTTGGGAATTGAAGAAGTTCTACTTCCCTGTTCGGCTTTTAGGTTGTAATTTTCTTACTGTGTGGGGTCTGTTTTGTTATGCCTGCCTTTCTGGGTGCCTAACCCTGGTCAATGACAGATAAAGTTAACCCCCAACCAACGGGTGGTTTTCCAGGGCCATTGCTCCCTGCGCCTCTCTGAGGGGGGGGGCCATGTTCTCGCTAGTGGTCCCCAGTAGGCAGGTTTCCATTGACTATTGCCCTGGTCTAAAGATTCCATATTAGCCCAATAGCTCCAGGGAGCCTCCAGAGCTCACCCAGAAAATGGTGTTTCATTACACTCAAAGCTGTTTTTTTTTTTTTTTTACAGGAGTTGGAAGAAGAAAAAGCTACTCAAATTGTTACTTGCACACAAGATTGGAAGCACTTCACAACCATCTCTTTGGAGACCCTTTTCATCCATTGTCTGTATACTACTTCAATAACAGAGGTCATCTTGTCAAGTGTAATTATTCAGAAGTAAGTGATAGTTATGTAATATCTGTATTTCTCTGATAGTTTTTTCTGAAGCTACTAGACACTGAGCTGCCCCCCCCCCCCCTTCCCTCACAGAGGCACATGAAGCAGTGACGTTTATTTTTGCCACCTCACCGGGAAGGGCAACTAGGGAGTCGGTGAGTCAAAACAAACCAATGCTGACTTCAAAAGAGACTAAAGCTTCAAAACCCGCTTTGTTTAGCTAAGTAGTGGTGCTTGCTATTGGTGGCATTTCCTGTACACTGTGGTTAACAGTGTACAGGAAATACCTCCCTCTCTTGGCATGAGCCAAGTTTTAAGTGGGCTTGGAGCTGCATGTGTGCAGGGTTATCTTCCCCGTGTGCTCCCTAGTGCTAACCATTGTCAAGGTTATCTTTCTTAGCGTATTCAGGAGTCGCTTCCTTAGAGGTCCTCCTTACTTGTGGGAGTCCTCACCCTGGGTGAGTTAGGTGTCTTGGGACTTTCCTGTCATAACTCAGGTTGGGAGCAACTTTTGTGGGGAAATCTACTGGTGATTGATTTGATTATTAATTCAAGACATTGTAATTAATTGTATAGTATTTATTAATTCTAAACGGACTGTATTTTATAATTTATTTTCACCAATAAACGTCTATTCACATTTTGGGGGATTTCTTAGTTTAATCTTACTGTAATTAAATGGTAGATTTAATTATTAATGTGTTATAGATCACACTACTATTTGGATAAAATGTATATAGCCTCAGCTGTTTCAGTAGTGTTGGCTGGTCATCCAACATCACATGGTCCACCACATGTACTTCATCCTAGACCTGTATTAATGGTGGCTGTTGGTTGTGGGATGGTACAGTTCACTTAAGTATCATGTTCCCTTAGTTCTTGCAACAATTAGTGATTAATGTGAGTCACATTGCCCTTTGGGATTTGCTGGTAGAGTTAGTGGTCACGTGGTAGGCTCAATGTCGACTCTCAACAACCTTGTTACGTGTCAACACCCCAAGTTCAGTCACAATCATGGCTCCCTCCTTCCTCCCTCTCTGCCTCAACAAAGGCTTGTTTACATTCTGAGATTCAAAAGAAGGAATGGGTTTGAAGTCACATCTAAATATTTACTATATAATTAATTTAGTAGATTCATTGATTGTTGCTGCTGAAGGCAGCTAGTTTATTGTGCACCCCATACTCATCCTGTGAGTGGTAGTGCAAAAGCATTACAGAGGGCACAAAAGGTCTTTATCAGACCTCATCTTAGATTATTACGTAAACAATTTCATCTGTTCTTCACACCTTATAGTTACAATGTCAGCTAGTTACAGAGAAAGCACTGTTTCAAGAGCTATATATTTACAGTAAGTCATCATACATTAATGGTAGGTCTTATCGCTAATACATAATAGTTTGACCAATGGGGATATTACAGAGTCATAGGGGAGCTTCTGTTTATTATTAGTCCTCACAATACATTACTTGATTCTGAATCTCATATGTCGTTTATCTACTGGAAGCGAAATGTGGATACAGTGCAAGGATTTATCCATGGTAATAAGATAGGTTGCCATATCAAGGTTGCCTTATCATACAGAGTGAGCTTAGATTTATCTCTAAATGGCTCAGTTTTACTACAATCCAAGATATAGTGTTCGAGTGTGTGTCCCTGTCTTTGTCCACACACTTTACTTCATCTAGATCCCTATACAAGCCGAACTGCCAGAGATACTTGTAGCCAAGCCTTATACGAGCTGTGACAACATCTGTTAGTCTACTCACTTTGTTACTTGCCCCATACACATGTTTTACTTCACACATTTCATTGTGATGAACAATGGACCTGCTAGTTCCAGTTTGCACTGTTCTACTTTCTTCAAATTCATTCAGGAGTTCTCATCTAATGACACTTTTAAGGGACCTATTTGATAACTCAAGATTCCGTTCAATACTGTCTTTATTTATTTATTTAGCCTTAGCAAGGGCGTCAACTTTGTCATGTTCCTGCAGGCCAATGTGAGAAGGAATCCACAACATTTTTATATTTACCCTCTTGCTAAGTATTCTTATATATCAACGTCTAGCTTCCAAGACAAGCACGTTATTACTTGATTGCAAACTGTTTATTGCTCGTAGTGAGGAAAGGGAGTCAGAAATAATTAAGCTGTCTACTTCAGTGTTGTCAATAATTTCGAGTGCTACCAGTATTGCTACCAACTCGGCTTGCATTGTGGACGCCCAGTTACTAATTCGGATATTCCTTTGAATTGTGCTGCCATCAGGCTGATGAGCAATAACAGCACTTCCTGCCCTCCCTGTAGCTGTATTGAGTGATCCGTCAGTGTATATGGTCTGCGCAATGTTGTTTTCAGCTTGTATATTGTGAATGTGTTCTATGGTGCTTAATTTAGCAGCAAGCTGAGCATCAGGGTTGTTTGTGATTAGTTTCTTGGTGGGGTATGCAGGGGTCAGGATGTCAAAAGGTACTATCTGCCAGGGTGGAAGGAAGTGCTGTACTCTTTCATCTGTATATACATCGTGCAGTCCCATCATTTTAATATGAGTGGCTGTTTTTTTAATCCATTTAGACTCGTTACTTCCATTTCGTATGTGTTCTAACAGTGCAACTGTCACAATGTTTCTTTTGTTATCACGCAGAAGCTTTAGTCCCATCATAAGATTAATTTCAAATATTCTATCTCTAATGCTAAGTACAGTATATTTAATTCTTTCCGCATGTTGAGAACTTTGGTAGTTATAGGACAGCCAAGTATAATTCTGAGTGCTTCATTTTGCATTTTTTCCTGCCTATCAATACTTTTGCCATTTTGCAGGACCAAAGCTGGTGCATGATAGTCTATCAGAGACCTTATATACGCTAAATACATCATTCTTGCTATTCTAATATTAACACCATATTTCGGGCTGTACACCACTACAGTTCTGAGAGCCCTGAGCCTGTCTCTACACTGTTGATGTAACTTATTGACTGCAGTTGAGGTACAAGAGACAGAGACACCAAGATATTTGAAAGAAGAGACGTAGTCTATTGGTATGTTGTCTATCTTAAGTTTTCGTGGTCCATTTTTGCGGTTGCCAATTTGTCTGTTAAATACCTTAGTTTTAGCAGCGTTGATTACAAGACTAAGGCTCTCACAAGCTGTATGTATACAATTTAAGACTGTTTGCATTTCGTGGTGGGTTTTAGTATGTACAAGGATGTCATCTGCATAGCTGATAGTGATGTTTGCCGGACTAGTTGGGATTGATTTTAGTAAAGCATTAATTAGAACATTAAACAAGGTAGGACTGAGTACTCCTTGTGGGGTGCCTAGTTGCATTACTTTAGTTTCACTCTTGTAGCCTTGGAACAGTGCAGAGGACTTCCGGTTGGTAAGGTAGCCTTGTATCCATTGTAATAAATGTCCCACTATATCCATTCTCGCTAATTCATGCATAATCACTTCCCTGTTAGCAATATCAAAGGCATTTTCTGGGGGGAGCCCCGTCGGCTCAACAGAGCTATCCCAGGCTGATATGCTAATGTCAGACTTTGGCGTCAGTCATGTGTATGGAGTTCTTAGGCCTACCGGGGACCACGGCCAGAACCGGGCCCCCTCAGAGAGGCAAGGGGAGCAATGGCCTATAGAAGCCCCCTTGTGGTTGGAAGCATTCTATGTCTGCCATCGACCGGAACAGGCATCCAGAAAGGTAAGCGCCTCAAAACAAACCCCTATTCTGGTTAAAATTGCTACCAAAAACCGAACTAGTGGATAGAACTTCCCAACCGAAAACAAGCAAACTAGTGTGACGTCACACACCGCCGCGCCGCCGTCTGCGCAGCTCCCCCCTCCCCGGGAGGGGGAAGGGGGAGCCCCAGACCCCCCGCGCTGGCTACCCACACCTCAGTTCTTGAGGCTGATGCTATAGGCGATGGTCGTGTGCTCTGGCTCCAGTGTCGCTACTGCACTGTGCTTTGTGTGTGGTGTTGGTTTTGTGGGTGCGAGAGCCAGGAGTTATCTTCAGTACTCGGGCTGCATGCGCCTAGGGCTGCCTTCCCTAGGTGCCCTGTAAGTACTGCCCTTGGGGCTTGGGGCCACCTTCCACAGGCTCCTCGGGGTCTGCCTCTGCTGGTCTGTTTTACCTTTCGGTTTTTCGGCCGCCTGTTGGGCTCTTGGGTGTTCTGTTCTCCCTTGTTACCGGCAGGTAAGAGGCAGTTTGCACTGGTAGGGGCGCAGGGTGCTGCTCAGCTTGTAATTCCCGACATCGCGGCCGGCTCTGTTCCTTGGGGTTCGCTGTCCTCTTGCGGGGTTTTGTTTTTCTTTTTGTTTTTGCCTGGTGGGGGGTTCTGTCATTTTATTCAGTTTGTTTTTGCCCTTCCACTGTTCTCCTCGGTGGCGCCCCCTGCTAGGTCCCCGTGAGTGTACACGTCCCTGGGGTTCAGCTTTAGAAGTTTGCTTGGTAGTTTTGGGTGCCGGTTTGCAGCACCCTGCCTGGGACTACCTGAGCGCGAGTCCTCTTAAAGTAAACGCTCAGGACCCTGGGAGTCCCCTAGGGGGCGCGTGGATGTGATGTGACCCCGGAGTCCCCACTCGCTGTGTGCGAGCAACCCGTTCTCGCAAATTTAATAAGTCAATATTGACTTATTAAATATGTGCATAGGTGACATACTTAACATAATAGATACCCTTAAAAAGATTCATAGAAAACACCGACCTTACCTAACCTTGTTAGTATCTTAAGATAAGCATCTTATTGCTTCGTAATTACAATTATTACCTAACCTATAATAGGTATAGGTTAGGTAATAATTGTAATTACGAATCAATAAGATGCTTATCTTAAGATACTAACGAGGTTAGGTAAGGTCGGTGTTTTCTATGAATCTTTTTAAGGGTATCTATTATGTTTAGTATATCACCTATGCACGTAGTTAATAAGTCAATATTGATTTTACGAATTTGCGAGAACGGGTTGGTGCGAGTTTGAGGGTTGCTCGGTCCCCTTGTCTCAGGGTGACCCTCATTGTTTTTGCCTCTGCCACGCTGCCTGTTGGGTCGGTGATACTTTCGACCCTGAGTCCTGTGAGTGTTGCTGCTTGCTTGTGACTCAATTTACCCAATCCTCTGATTCTATTCGGGTACATGCGGGGCGTGCGTTGCAGTCTAGGTTTCGTCTGTTGCAACGCGCTCGGTTGGTTGCTCCCCCGGATGCCCCGGGGCTGCCCCGCTTTGCTTTTCGAGACCCGGACTTGGGGGTGGGGGTCGCTTCGATCCTGGTTCAGTCCGCACCTCCTCGTCCTTCCCCTTCTGTTCGTTCTGGTCCTCCCCCCTGCTTCCGGCCCCGAAGCGTCTGAGGGTTTCGGGGTCGGAGCAGGGGTTACTTGATCTCGAGACTCGGGCAGCTTCGGGGGTTGCCCCTTCCGGGGGGGGCGGCAGAGGCATTCGAGTCTTGTCTCCCGGCCGAAGCTTCAGGGTCTGACCAGTGGGTCCCCCTTCCTCCAGCTTTTCCGGCTGCTCCGTCCTTGTCTTGTGGGGTCGGGGCTTGGGGAGAGGACTCGGCCTCGGGTCCTGTGGTGAAGGACCTCGAGGCTGGGGAGGGGCTGACTTGGGGGCCCTTGGGCCCCGCTGGACCCCGCCTGGGTTTTTCTTCCCTCTGAGCGGGGCTTATTGTTACAAGGAGTGGGGTTTTCTTTTCCCCCCTCTGCGTATGAGTTGGATTTGGTGTCGGCCCCTCCCCGGGTTCGGTTCCGTCCTTCCGGAGGTTTTCGGCTTATCGCATCCAACCTGGTGTGGTGCGAGCGGCCTTTGCAGCTTACCTCCTGCGTGACCCGGATTATGCCTCGGATATGGATCCGTCCACGTTCAGGTTTGGGACTTCGTTCCCTTTCTGGCTCTGTTACGAGGTTCCGGAGTCGTGCTGGCTAGCAGACTGCCCCTTGTTTGGTCTGGATTCCTGGCATTCCTTCTGTCGTTCCCGCACGCTGGAGTGGCGGGAAGCTTCCACGGTGCTTCAGGTTTTCCTGGGGGGCGAACTTGAGTACCTGAATGAGTGCTTGTTTGCCCCTGCCCTTCCCCTTTATGTGGGCATTATTCAGCTCCATGTGCAGGTTCCCTCCCTTTCGGCGGCACTTGTTGCGGAGGACTTGCGCGCCCGGGGCCTTTTGACTTCGGCCTTGCGATTCTTTTCCCTCCTGGAGCTGTCTTCGGATTGGCTCGTGGAGGATGTGGGGACACTTGGGTCCGTCCCGGGGTCCGGCACCTTGTCCTCGGCTGCGCGTTCGTCGCCTGCCTTGTTGAAGCTGTTCACGCCGATTTTGCGGGATGCGGTTTCCCTGTTTTATGCTTCCCGTCTCGCGTGTCGGCAGGCGGTGCTGGGTTCCTCCGTGGAATCTGCTTGGGCTCTGGCTCTTAGGCGTTCTTCACCTTTTTGTCCTCTTCTGTTTGCGGAGTCGGCCATGGCGCAGTTTATTCAGGCTGCGTCGGCGGCTTGTCGTCCGATGTCGGACTTGTTGGTTTTCCAGGGGTCCCAGGGTGGGTCTTCCCGGAAAGGTCGTGCCAGGGCTCGGGGTTCCTCTCGTCGTGGTAGGCCTCTGGTGTCAGGTTCGGGGTTGGCTCCTCCTGCGGACCCTCCCTCGTCTGGTCGGCGCGGTGTTCGCGCTGTGCGGGGTTCTGGGTCTCGTAAGGGTCGCCGCCCTTTCGCGGTTTGCCCCCTTGACGGGGCGATGGGGGGGCGGCTTGCACTGTTCGCCCGCGCCTGGTCCCACGATTCGTGGGCTTTTCGGGTCATGTCTCGCGGCCTGCGGTGGTGTTGGGTGGCCCCTCCCCCCTTTGGGGGGTCGGGGCTGGCAGGGCAGGTTTCTTCCCCTGCGCTCTGTCGAGTCGTCTTGGAGTGGGTACGCTTGGGCGTCGTCGAAACGACGTCGTCCCTCAGATGGGGTTCCCGTCTGTTTCCGGTTCCGAAACGGGACTGCGCAGACCTGCGGTTCATTCTGGACTTGTCCCGTCTGAGCCGCTGGGTTCATTGCCCCTCCTTTCGAATGACTACACTGTCTCAGGTTCGGCTCCTCTTGGAGCCGGGAGCTTGGATGGTGTCCCTGGACCTCCGGGACGCTTATTGGCATGTCCCGATTCATCCGCGGTTCAGGGACTGACTCGGTTTTGTTGTGGGGCGTCTGAGTTACCGCTTTCGTTGTCTCCCGTTCGGGTTGACCTTGGCACCTCGAGTGTTCACGCGCCTTACACGGGTTGTGGTGGCTCGTTTGTGTCTCCTAGGTGTTCGGGTGTTGGCCTACCTCGACGACTGGCTGGTTTGGGCTCCCAGCCGGTCAGCTTGCTTGCTAGCCAGGGTTTTGGCTCTTTCCCAGCTCGCTGAGTTCGGGTTCTTGGTGAACTGGAGGAAGTCCCATCTGGTTCCCTCTCAGGTTCGGACTTGGCTGGGTCTCGTTTGGGACTCTCGAACCGCCTCCTTGTCTCTCCCTCCGGAGTCTCTCCTGCGGCTGCGGTCCCGCCTTCGTCTGTTTCTGGAGGGTCCTCGGGTCACCCGGCGGTTGCTCAAGGGGCTGTGCGGGAGCCTGAACTTCGCGATAGTGGTCTACCCGCCGGGTCGGGTTTGGCTTCGACGGCTGTTCTGGTTCCTTCGGGGTTCCCCCTTCCGCCTCTCTCGCGATCACAGAGTTCGACCCCCGGGGGCCTTGCGTCGGTTGCTGCGTCACCGGCTTCCTCTTTGGGTTTTTTGGGGTTCAGTGCTTTGGCGCCTACCCGAGCCCTCGCTCGATGTGTACACGGATGCGTCGTCTCTCGGCTGGGGTTTTGTGACCAGTGCTCACCAGGCCAGCCAGGGGCGTTGGGATCCGTCCTTCCGTCAAGCTCACAGCACGGTGCGGGAGTTCGCGGCAGTGTGGTTTGCTCTAGGGAGGATTCGGGTGGCTCGCGGATCGACGATTCGGCTCCATTCGGACTGCTCTCCGGTGGTTCATTGCCTGAACCGCGGGGGTTCGATGCGGTCCTTGTCTCTTTGGGGTTGGTCGCTTCGGGTGACTCGTCTGCTGAGTTCTCGGGGTTTGGCTCTCCTGGCGGTTCACGTACGGGGCGTGTCCAACGTCTTGGCCGACGCCCTGTCTCGCTTTGTTCCCCTCTCCACGGAGTGGACGGTCGGCGACGAGTCCTTCCGTTGGCTTTGCCAGACGTTCGGGCGCCCCGAAGTGGACCTCTTCGCGTCGGCGTGGTCGCGGCGTCTTCCCGTTTATGCGGCGCCCTTCCCCGATCGCGAGGCCGTCGGGGTCGATGCCTTTCGGCTAGACTGGTCGAGGTGGGGGTTCCTGTACCTCTTTCCCCCGGTTCGGCTGTTGCTCCAGGTCCTGACTCGCTTAGAGACTTACCAGGGAAGAGTTGTCCTTCTGGCCCCTTGGTGGCTGGCCCAGCCTTGGTTTCAGGCGCTGGTTGCTCGGTGTCCGAACCCGAGGGTTTTCCCGCGGCTCTGCCTCTTTCAGCAGATCGGGCCGGTACGTCACGTGGCTGGTTCGATCTTCTCCTCGAGTCTTCGCGTATGGTTTTTTTGACTCGAGTCTATCATCATCTCTATGGTGATCAGGTGGCCTCCTTGTTGGTGTCCCACCTGAGGGCTTCTTCTCGGCGGCAGTATGAAGTTTCCTGGCGGTCTTTCCGTTTCTTTTTGCGTCTTCGTCGTGTTAGTTCCTTGTCTGTTCGGGTGGTCTTGTCCTTCCTCTCGTGGTTGTTTCAGGACTGTCATCTTATGCCTAACACTGTCGCTTCGTATCGTGCGGCGCTGGCGGAGCCGCTTCAGCATGCTTTCGGTATCGATGTTACGTCTGCGCCATTTCGCAAGCTGTCTCGTGCATTGTTTCACCTCCGGCCTGCTCATGCGTCGCCTGAGCCGTCCTGGTCTTTGGACAGAGTGCTCACTTTCCTTTCGTCTCCTCGTTTCGTTGTGGCCCCTTCGGTCCAGGATTGTTTTTCCAAAGCACTTTTCTTGTTGGCTTTGGCCTCTGGGGGGTCGGGTAGGGGAGCTTCATGCTCTCCTCCGGCGCAGGGGTTTCTGCTCTTTTGGTCGTGGTGATTGTTTTGTTCGTTTGCAGCCGTCTCCTTCTTTTCTGGCGAAGAATGAGACTGCTGCGTTCCGGAGGGGTCCATGCTTGGTTGATGCTTGGTTGGTCAGGCCGGGGGGTGCATCATGTTTTGTGTCCGGTTGCGGCGCTTCACCGTTATTTGTGCGCCACAGCTTCTGTGTCCGGGGACGTGCTGTGGGTTGATCCGGTTTCCCTTCTTCCCTGTTCGCGGGTTCGGGTCTCTCAGGTCGTCCGCAGGGTTATTAAGTCCAGCCAGCCTGCGGTCTATCCCCGTGCCCATGACGTTCGTAAGTTCGCGGCTCTTGCTGCCGTCTTTGGGAATATGTCTTGGTCTGATATTCGGACGCGGGGATTTTGGCGGTCGAACAGGGTCCTGGCTGCTCGTTACCTTGTGAATGTCCCTGGGCCTCGTCGGGCCTGTGTTGCTTTGGGTCGGCGGTTGCAGCCAGTTGTCTCGGCTTCGAGTTGAGGAGTGAGCGACGACCGCCTCCCGGGTAAGTCCCTCTTTTTTCTGTCTGTGGGTAGTTAGCTCCGGGGAGCCGACGGGGCTCCCCCCAGAAAATCAGCGTTGAATGTAATGAAACGCCATTTTCTGGGTGAGTCCCGGAGGCTCCCCGGCATCCCTCCCTCCCTCCGGTCGGCGTTTTTTTCGCGTTTTTGACATCCAGCCTCAAGAACTGAGGTGTGGGTAGCCGGCGCGGGGGGTCTGGGGCTCCCCCTTCCCCCTCCCGGGGAGGGGGGAGCTGCGCAGACAGCGGCGCGGCGGTGTGTGACGTCACACTAGTTTGCTTGTTTTCGGTTGGGGAGTTCTATACACTAGTTCGGTTTTTGGTAGCAATTTTAACCAAAATAGGGGTTTGTTTTGAGGTGCTTACCTTTCTGGGTGCCTGTTCCGGTCGATGGCAGACATAGAATGCTTCCAACCACACGGGGGCTTCTATAGGCCATTGCTCCCCTTGCCTCTCTGAGGGGGCCCGGTTCTGGCCGTGGTCCCCGGTAGGCCTAAGAACTCCATACACATGACTGATGCCAAAGTCTGACATTAGCATATCAGCCTGGGATAGCTCCGGGGAGCCTCCGGGACTCACCCAGAAAATGGTGTTTCATTACATTCAACGCTGGTTTTTTAAATCAAGAAATGTTGTGTACTTGTGCCTTTTATCTCCATGAACTGTAAGAAAGGTTGTGATACAGTTGTGTACACTTTTACCATGTGTGAAACCATTGATATCAGGTGACATGTGCTCTTTAACTCTATACAATAATCTATTAAGCACCATTCTCTCAAAGGTTTTGCACATGCAACTAGTCAGTGAGATGGGACGAAAAGCATCAGGTTGGCCAGACTTTGGTACAGGTACCGTAAGACTGGTGGTCTATGATACTGGCAACTGCCCAGTGACATAACTCGCATTAAACAATTCTAATAATGGGTTACCGGGTACACGATGTAGGAGTCTTAGAATATCATAGGTGATATCGTCCTCACCAGGAGCAGTGCTACTGCCCCTGGAGAGGGCTGCATCCAATTCATAATCTGTATATGGAACATCACATTCATCATGTTGCTTGCTCAACATGAAATTTATGAGAGAATTTCTGTCTGTGGACCTCTCCTGCAATTTCTCCCTAGTGCTAGCTGGTAATATTCCAAAGCTGGAAACCTGAGCCCATTTTGCAATTAACTGATTGGCTTTCTGTAGCGGATTTGGGTGTGAAACTTGTCTACTATTTTTACCAATAATTTTGTTTATGCCTTTCCAGGCATTGCCCAGGGAAGTATGGAGGTTAAGTCCACTAACAAAACCCTCCCATTCATTTTGTCTCAGTTCAGTCATTCTCTCCCTTGCCGCTGCAAGCGCGGCCTGAAACAGTTTTAACATTTTAGGAGTTCTAAGGCTCTTATATGCTTTACCTGTCTGTCTAGCAATTGATTTAAGCTCTTTCAGTTTAGCATATCATAGTACTGGTTGTGTCTGACCTGCTTACCAGTATGTCTTTTTGTTTGGTGTGACTCACTATTTTTGATGGCCTCATAGGTTTTATTCACTAGGTCATCATAAAACTGTTGTACATTCTCAGGCTCATAATTGTTATACCAATGTTCTGTGCTGTCTATAAAGAATTTTTCTTGCTCTTTCCTTACTGTTAGCCTGCGTCTACTCAGCTTAGTGCCAGGTAGGTCAACATTAGTCACGTGTATGTTAGCCGTTATGGCAAAATGGTCAGACATTAAGTCATCCGTAATATCAGTCTCATGAGTTGTGTATGACAGGTTAAAGCCACTGCACCTATCTAGAATACCTCCATATATATGCGTTGGTTGATTCTTACTGATAATTTGAACATCACCATATGCATCGAGAAGTGCCAACAATCTTCTTCTGTTGGTGTTTGTGAGTTGATCCCCTAATTGTTTGTGTTGAGCATTTAAATCCCCAATTAATATTGTAGAGTCAGTATGTGCAAAACTAGGTAGGTCAGTATACTAGAGGAGGCCAGTAGGTGCATAGGCATTTAAAACATTAAGTGTAGAGTTACCAACGTGTACCCGGATACCATGATATTGAAACCCCTCTCGTTGTTGAGCGGGAAGTGGCTCATGTGGCAGGGATTTTTTAACATACATGAGACACGTATTTTTTTATCTGGGATTTGATCTGGCACACTGATAACTAGGCAGATTCTGCGGGGTTTTACCTGCGGGAGTTAGGGTTTCTTGGAGACAGACAATATCTATGTCTTCAGTCATAACCTTATGATGGAGGTCTGAATACCGTTTTCTAAGAGAAGCAATATTCCAACTGAGTATCCTGATGACACTGTACTTGTTTTTATGAGATTCAGTGGCGGCCATTGTTCTTTCGTACTTTATCAGTCTACAGTTTCATAAAAGCAAGTGTCTCCCGATACCGGTTGTAGTGCATGATTACAGCTTCTTTTTCCTCTTCAGTCAGCACATCACCTGTCACCATTTCTTTAATGTTTTCACGGCAGAACCATCTGGGATGTGGCGTGTTCGGCCCGAGGCAGGCATCCACGTCCAGTTGCACTTCGTCATTATCACTACAAGCGTCACTGGTTTCACTTTCTTCTTTAGCACAATCACTTTCATCATTTCCACTACTATTTTCCTTCAAACAGAGTTTATTAGACCCGGTATCAACATCATGATTGTCATCTTCATTAACCCTTTAACTGCGCGGCCTATAAATATGACACCCCCCAGTGCGCAAGAAATAAATTCTCGGGAAAAAATTCTTTTTAGTTCTGAAAGTGTCAAAAAACCCCTCCCTGTATATGTGTATAGCAACGGAATTTCGAAATTGTACTTACTTTGGCTGCTATGGGGTCCATAAGGTGGCGTGTGACGTCATCATTCCCTGTGCGCCAGTGCAGTAAGCTCCCAGGCGCCCGGGGCGGGGCGTGCGAGTTGCCGCGAATATATTTTTGTTCATTTTTTGTGCACAGTTCCAAATACATTTGATTTGTTTTTATGCACTAATCCTATGTATAATGAACACGTACACTATATTATGGCAGTAAAACATCCGTACTGTCCAAAGACACTGTGTTACGTGCATGACACTTGTGTTCACACATGTTGCACATATTTACCATGTATCATGCTAATTTATGTATATATACAATCTATTTACACACTATACACTGTCACACACTATATACATTCACCATCAACACATTCAGAACACCGCGAGTGAGAGCTATCACACCCAGCCAGCCCTCCCTCCCTCACTTCTCCAACATTGTATTCGCCAACTTTGCCCCTCCCATCATACAGTTATTCACACCAATGTTTAATGTTCATTTATGTATATTTACAACATATGCACACACTATACACTGTCACACACTATATACATTTACCATCAACACATTCAGAACATCGCGTAGCAGCTGCCTCATATGGGCCAATAGCAGCTGCTTCGTATGGGCCAATAGCAGCTGCCTCGTATGGGCCAAGAGCAGCTGCCTCGTATGGACCAAGATCAGCTGCCTCGTATAGGCCAATAGCAGCTGCCTCGTATGGGCCAATAGCAGCTGCCTCGTATGGGCCAATACGAGGCAGCTTTCGTTACGAAAATCGGTAAGGAAATTAATTCGGAGGAGGACTCACTAACACTTCAAGTTGATCTAGATAGGGTTTTGAAATGGTCGAAGGATTGGCAGATGCAGTTTAATGCTGATAAATGTAAAGTTCTGAGGTTAGGTAATGATGATAGGGTTACAAGATACGAGCTAGATGGTGTTGAGATTGCGAAGTCTAATTGCGAAAGGGATCTGGGAGTTATGATTAGTAAGAATTTAAAACAAAAGGATCAATGCATAAATGTTCGTAATAAGGCAAATCGGACACTTGGATTTATTAATCGCAGCATTAGTAACAAGACACCTGGTGTGGTTCTCAAGCTATATCTTGCTCTAGTTAGGCCCCATTTAGATTATGCAGTTCAGTTTTGGTCGCCATATTATAGAATGGATATAAATTCACTTGAACGTGTCCAGCGTAGGATGACTAAGTTAATTCCCCAAATTAGAAATCTTTCATATGAAGAAAGATTAACAAAGCTTAAGTTGCATTCACTGGAAAGGCGAAGAGTTAGGGGTGACATGATAGAGGTTTACAAGTGGGTGAATGTAACCTATTTGGAGGCGCAGATAGTCTCAGTGAGAGGGTGTGTTAACCGGAGCTCCTGAGTGTTGTTATATTATCATAACAATATGGAAGTTGTAGTGAAGGACCTGGTGACTCTAGTGGGAGCCCTGAGGACAGAGTTGAACTCTCTGCGGGAGGAGGTGCGTCAGCTGAAAGAACAACGAGAAGTAACGAAGGAGGAGACCAGTAGTAAAGGGACCTCGTCTTGGAGAGTTGTGAAAGACAGGGGCCTTAAGAAGACTTTGATAAAGCCGCCTTCAAACGCCATAGCAACTTCTAATTCATTTGACGTTTTGGAGGACGAGTGCTGTGGTGATACTGCGGATCGCGCAAAAGGGAACGCAACGGAGAGCAAGGAAGCGCAGGCCCCTCAGATAGTAAAGGAAGTACCTAAGCAACCCTTAGTTGTGGGAGATTCCCAGATAAGGTATTTGGATAGAACGTTTTGTGCTAGAGATAGGGGGAACAGGTTAAGGGTTTGCTATCCCGGAGCTGGCATTGGTGATATTATAAACAACATGAATGATATTATGGCTGGAAATGGGAACAATCCCATTATTTGCATTAGCGTGGGAGGAAATGATGTTGGTCGAGTTAGGAGTGAGGAACTGATTCAGAGGTATAAAACAGCCATAGAATTAGTTAGGAGCAAGGGAGGAATCCCGATCATATGTGGCATTCTTCCAAGAAAGGGAGTGGGAAATGAATGGATATTGAGGGCACTTGGTGTCAATTGCCGGCTGGAAAGATATTGCAAATCAAATGCAATATCTTTCATAGACAACTGGGAACACTTCTATGGAAGAAATGAAATGTATGCTCGTGATGGGGTGCATCTATCGAGAGCTGGGGTTGTTGCTGTTGCGAACTCGTTGGAAGAAGTGGTTAGAGGTGTTTGTTTGGGTTTAAACTGTTAGTAGATAGAGGTATGGGAATTGATTTGGAGGAAGGAGGTAATAAAAGTATGTGTTTGTGGGAGAAAGGAATTGGCAAAATGATCAGGGAAAGAGAAGGGCCTCAAAATAACAATTCACTTAGGGTATATTACACTAACAGTAGAAGTCTAAGAAATAAAATTAACGAATTAAATGCTCTTGTCTGCACAGAAAAAATAGATATTATTGCACTTACCGAAACGTGGATGAATGTAGAAAATAGAGAACTATTAGCTGAATATCAAATAAATGGATTTAAACTATTTCACACAGATAGATATATTAGACGAGGAGGTGGAGTAGCCATATATGTTAGGGACAATTTGAAATGTAGTCTCAAAGAGGGAATCAAAACTGAGCCACACACAGAAACTATTTGGATAGAATTAAACGAAAAAGCTAATAATATTATAATAGGAGTTATATATAGGCCACCAAATTTAGACAGAATGGAAGCAAAGCACCTATGTGATGAAATATCTAGAGCGTGGTCGGTTTCCACCGCTTCATTTTCTTGTGCGTTCCCTTGTTTCCTCCTCTGCCGCAGGGGTGTTCTGTGTGTGTTCCTTGGCTTCTTGGGCGTTTTTCAGCCTGTGTCCTGTGGTGTGCTTCTTTGTCTCGGTCTGTTGCAGTTGCTCGTACCTTTTGGTTCGGGTACTGTTTCTGGCGGCAACCCTTCCGCCTTCTTGGTTTCCTAACTTGCCCTGCCGGGTTTTTTTCGGGGTCTTGCAAGGTCTCACGTTGGACCCGTCGTTTCTGAACTCCTGGCGGGCTTGCTTGCTTTGGGGAGTTTTTCTATTCGGCAGACGTTCCATCTCCTTGTGCCGCCTGGGTTTCGGTGGTCGCGCCTGAGATCTTCCCGCGGCTCCGCCTTTTCCTGGGCTCGGAGGGGCCTTGTTAGGGCTGCTTACGTTCTGCCTCGCGGTCTCGCCTCCGGTTGGTGGTCGGGTGGCTTCATGGTAGGTGTCCCATCTGCGTACTTCTCTTGGCGGCAGTATGGGGTATTTTGGCGGTCCTTCCTTTTCCTGTCCCTTCTTAGGTGGTTACTCTTGTTAGCATTGGCTTGGTTTTCTGGTGGGGGTTGGGGGCCGTCGTCTTGCCACATACTGTCGCCTCTTTTCGTGTGGTGCTGGCGGAGCTGCTTCGGCTTGCTTTTGGTCTTGGTGTTGCTTCTGCACCGTTAGTAAGCTGTCTCGTGCGTCGCTTCACCTCCGGCCTGTTCGTGCGCCGCTTGCACCATCCTGGTCTCTGGTCAGCGTGCTCTGTCTTCTCCTCGGTTGGTAGTGCCCCTTCGGTTCCAGTTTGTTTTTTCGTCGGCTCTTTTTCCTTTTGGCATTTGCCTCTGGGGGTCGGGTCGCTGAGTTTTCTTGCTCCTTCGGTTTTAGCGTTTTGGTTGTTCGGTGGCAGCAGTCTCCATCTTTTCTGGTGCGAGGTGGGGCTGCTGCGTTCTGGAGGGGTCCATGGTTTGTTGGTGCTTCGTTGGTCGGGCCGGGGGTGTGTCGTTTTTTGTGTTCAGTGGCGGCCCTCCGCTGTTGTTTGCGTGCCACAGCGTCTGTGTCCGGAGCGCGTTTTGCGTTGATTTGGTTCTGTTCTTCCCGGTTCGCGGGTGTTGGTGTCCTGGGTTGTTCTTGTTCTTGCGGCTAAGCTGCCTGTGTTCTTCCCTCGTGCCCGTGGCGTTCGTGGCGACGTGTCCTTGCGGTCTTTCGGGCATGGATCTTTGGTGTTCATACGGGGGGCTTGCTGCTCGTTGTTTTCGTGTTGTTCCCGGGACTTTTCGGAGCTGTGGCGCCTTGGGTTGGCGTTTGCTGCCGGTTGTCTCGCTTCCGTGAGGGGTGCGTGGTGTCCGCCTCCCAGTTCCGTCCCTTTGACCTTCCTCTGTGGATAGTTTGCTCCGGGGAGCCGACGGGGCTCCCCCCAGAAAACCAGCGTTGAATGTAATGAAACGCCATTTTCTGGGTGAGACCCAGAGGCTCCCCGGCAACCCTCCCTCCGGTCGGCGGTTTTTCGCGTGTTTTGATATGCAGCCTCAGAACTGATGGGTGGATAGCCGGCGTGGGAGGTCTGGGGCTCCCCCTTCCCCCTCCCGGGGAGGGGGGAGCTGCGCAGACAGTGGCGCGGTGACGTGTGACGTCATACTAGTTTGCTTGTTTTCTGTTGAGGAGTTATATCCACTAGTTCGGCTTTAGGTAGCAATTTTCACCAGAATAGGGGTTTGTTTTGGAATGCTTACCTTTCTGGATGCTTGACCCGGTCGATGGCAGACATAGAATGCTTCCAATCACACGGGGGTTTCTATAGGCCATTGCTTCCCTTGCCTCTCTGAGGGGGGCCAGGTTCTGGCCGTGGTCCCAGGTAGGCCCTAGAACTCCATACACATGACTGATGTCAAAGTCTGACATTAGCATATCAGCCTGGTAATGGCTATGGGGAGCCTCCGGGTCTCACCCAGAAAATGGCGTTTCATTACATTCAACGCTGGTTTTTTCCAAGATGGCTCCCTCTCACTGGAGGTCCTAAGAGTCCATTTCGTGCACAACCAACCGCGCGCACATTTTGAATGGGTACTAAAAAATAAAAAAATAGTTTTCTTGGTTGGAGCAGTTTCCCACCGACCGAGTTTTCTTGGTTGGCGCAGTCCAGTGGTTAAACAGCCAGTTGAAAAATTTTGCTCAACCTGCTTTGGCAATATACTTTAGTTTTTACTTTATAAATAATTCATAGCATGGTCTAATTAAGGTATCTCTGGAAAAGAATACTGCTAAAATTACATAATATTCTAATTATGTAATTAAAGTTAATTTTTACTTCAGGACTCAAGATTAAGCACTGGTGAAGTTGTTTGGCAAGCTGATCTATCAAAGAGCTGTGAAGATGAGTGTGAAGCCAGCATAGGTTTAAGTGGACACTATCAAGCAAGTGTGCACTTCCCATCCTCTGATGTAGCTGTAGTAAACACTGGGCAAGGAGCTTTACACGTCTTGGAGACAGGCGACCGCAACATTACCCACAGCTGGCTGGTAAGATGTCTTCTGAAATGTTGAGTTCCCCCCCCCCCCAAAAAATATACCAATTGCTCAAAAAAAAATTAGCAACCTTGATCAAAGCAAGGCAAACAATAATTTCCATGAGGTAAACACCCGAGCTGGATGGCAACTCAGGTCACCCTGGGTGCCCTCATTCATTTGCACGTGCCTGGTACAGCCTGAGTCTCACCTCAGTGCTGGGCCCACAGTCAGCTTTGCCCTTTCAGATAAGTGGTGTTGGCTGTCTTTGGTACATTTTGATCTGCTATGGACTATAGCTAAGTTTTTGTTCTATTTGCTACTTTGCATGTGTATTTTGTGCCACCAACTTTGCATCTGTCCTGAATTGTCATTTTCTCTGGCTGTGTAATTACCTAAGTGCAATTACAGGATGAGATTTACGTTGTGATTTCCCAGCTTCCCAGTACAGTGGTACCTCGCATAACGATCGCCCCAAAAGACGAACATTTTGGGTAACGAACGGCCCGATCGGCGTCAAATCGTCCCGTATGACGAACGCTGGTTTGAGTAACGTCAACACCACATGGTGGGGTCGCGCTGCTTCTTGCACATTCTTAGACGCCTCCGACAATGCACATAAATTATGTTGTTCTTGTTTAAAGATGCTAATGATACTGGGATATAATGGGGTGACTGCTGAGATGTTGCAAAGCATTGACGTTTTTGTAGGAAAAAAGAAATGAAATGTCTGATATACAACAAATGTCAAAAAGGTTCATTCGGTGTTCGGCAGGTAGGCTGCTCCATTATAACAATCTTTCTTTGTTTCAAATGTGTTCCATTTGTTTTGTATTTGTCATTTACGTCTCAATAATGGAGAAGCCTACCTTACATACACTGAATAAACCATTATGACATTTTCCTTTCTTCAAATGTGTTCAATATTTATTTTTCATTTGTCTTATAGCAAAATGTTCGTTCGGTGGTCGGCAGGTAGGCTGCTCCATGTTTCTTACATATAAAAAACGTAAATAATAAAAAAAAATGAAGATTTTTGAAAACCAGTACAAATGTCAAAAAGGTTCGTTCGGTCGTCTACAGGTCGGCTGCTCCATGTTTCTTAAATAAAAAAAAAAAACAAAAAATAAAAGAACTGTTGAAACAATTTGAAAAATGGACAAATGCCATAAAGGTTCGTTCAGTGTTTGTCAGGTAGGCTGCTCCATTATTGAGACATAAGTGACAAATACAAAACAAATGGAACACATTTGAAACAAAGAAAGATTGTCATAATGGAGCAGCCTACCCAACAAACACTGAACGAACAATATGCTATAACGAATATGAAAGACAAGGGCTGCTGGCTGGGTTAGTACTGCGTGAGCAACCATTTGTGGCACACGTGCCTCTGGCTCTCAAACACCTGTCCCACACGGTGTTGAAAGACTGCGCTCAGTCGGTGCAATTCAGACCCTATTGTTTGAAGAACATAAGGGTCATAACATTGGTGAAGCTAGGCGCAATAAGGGCTTAACACAACGGTTGGATGCCAGTGGTACAGCACCTATGAGGATGATACAGCGAGCGTATCCAGTTGTAGCTCTGAGCCCCACTCTTGCCACCTCGAATTATATAGATGATACATAGATGAATCGTTTTCTGCGTTCAGTGATGATGCATCTGATACAAGTAGCATAGATGAACAGTGTTAGCAGCTTCCATGGTGGTGTTGTTCATTGATATTTTCAAGAATACCTGAATCTCTTCCTGACTGATGGACACTCTTTGAGGCTAGCTGAATCTCTTCCTGTGTGGGACCTTACAAAGCGATCTTTTCAAGACTACCTTACAAATTGAGCTTTTCCTATAATCGTTTCAATACTACCATATGCTTTACAAGCTTGGCTACATACCACCTACAAGTACTAAGCCAAGGGTGCACGCGAGTGCGTTATTTGCAAGCACACAGAACGATGAAACAGGAAACGAAAATCTATCTGTAGCTGGTGCAAGGAGAGCAAAGTCGCGCTGTGTACCATGGACTACTTCATTGACTATTACGCACCTCCAAAGTACTGAGTGTGTAATACAGTGTATTATTGTGTAAATAGTATGTGAAACTGTACATATTGTAATTTTAGTGAATTTTTACCACGTAATATTGTGACAATAAACATTTATTGTGGACACATTACTGACACATGTATCACAGTTTCATGGAACATTATGAACATTCTACTGTATACATATTGTAAAGGTCACAAATATGCATCATATACGATAAAAGAAACAAATAAAACCGCATTGGAAATGCCTAGAAAAAATATTTGAAAATATATTTGTGGCAACACGCGGTGCTTGAATGGCCTGCGCGACCGTGTCTGGGAGCTTCACACACGAGCGACCAGGCCCTGATGACGTCACAGCGCACCTTGTCCACACCCTCACAGCCAAAGTAAATGGAATTTGGTAATTATTTTTACATAGACATGTTCAGGGACGGTAATTTATCATTTTGCAAAGAAAAATATTTTGGGGAACATTTGATGTCATGCACACTGGGGGAATTTCACAATAAACACAGTGCATCACACTGGTTATATGGGGGACACTCGTTTTGTATGACGTCCGTTTCACATGACGAACATGGAACGGATTAAATTCGTTATGCGAGGTACCACTGTACTTTATCATATGACACTTTAAAACTACTAATGGTTTTGGCCTCCACCACCTCAGTTAACTTGCATCAAATGTCTACTACTCTTTTGTTTTTAAAAAAATAATTTTCTAAAGTTTTTTGGCATCTTTGTTTCTTGAAGATGTGGGTTTCAACAATTCTTCTTTCGCCAGTTTTCAATTCCTGTCACTATTTTGTATGTAGTGATATATCACTTCAATCTTCTAGCTTTGGTATATAGTACTTAACACCTTTAGCCTCTCTTCATAGGTTTTGTTTTCACTTCTGGAAGCCATTTAGTTGCATGCCCTTGTACCTTTTCCAGTTCATTAATGTGCTCTTTGAGGTATGGGCACCATACAACCTCTACATATTCCAATTTTAGTCTCGTAAAGGTCGTGAACAAATTCTTTAATTTTGCCGTCCATGTATTTAAAAGCGATTCTAAAGTTGAAAAGTGTAGCATAGGCTTGTCACACAATGTTCTTTATGTGATCCTCAGGTAACAGTTTTCTATCCAAAACCACCTCTACCTACCTCCCACCTACCATCATCCCTTTCCTCTAAAATCTCTGTGGCTCTATCATTATCATCTAGTGGAATTACACGATTCTTCTAAGTTGTGCAAGTGAGTGTATGGCAAGACATAAATCAGTGTGGAATCTCCAGAGTGCACATCCATTGGTGCATTGTCCTGAATGCTCTGGGTTTGGACCTAGGTTTGTCTTGTTTGGTATCTATGGACAGCTGTCTGGCTGGGCAGGCTAGTGTTATTGTATGGCTCATTTCAAGTCCATTCTCCAATCAACCAGAGCCAGTTATACAGTCTTCACTAGGAACTCAGTGTTCCATGCTCATGTCAAAGAGCGAGGAGTCAGGGTGACTTTACAGTGCACCCAGGCAAGGAGGGTCACATCACATTCCAAAAAATGGAATTTCAATACATTCAGTGTAGGGTTTTTGGTATACTTTCTGCCATTCCGTCATGTTCATATACTGTACTTGCTGCTGGGTCAGTTTTTTTTTTTTTTTTTTTTTTTTTTATATAGTTGGGGTATTTTTCATGAATTATTTTTTCACTGGCATTTCTTGTATATATTCAAATCAAAGCTGCTTGTGAATTTGCTGCAGATCTGTTTCTTGGGTTGTCTGGTTCGTGTTAGTCGTCTTCTTGGTGGGTTGAATGGTTAGGTGGCAATCTTGACAGTAGCTGCACTGTGTTCCTACAGCAGAGAAGGGTACCTTACCTTACCTTAAGGTTACCTTGAGGTGCTTCCGGGGTTTAGCGTCCCCGCGGCCCGGTCGTTGACCAGGCCTCCTAGTTGCTGGACTGGTCAACCAGGCTGTTGGACACTGCTGCTCGCAGCCTGACATACAAATCACAGCCTGGTTGATCAGGTATGTATGACCAGGAGTATGACCAGGGGTATGCCCTGGTTGTTAAACCCCCCTTCTGCAGGTGCCTGAAATAGATTTCTGTTTGGCTCTTGTTGTTGGCCGTGCTCTTGCCTCTTTAGGAGACTAATTGGTCTTTATTTTATTATCTTCCATGTCCTTTCCTTCCTTTATGTTCCCAGGACGGGTGGAGAGCAGTTTTTCTGGGTGCTCAGGATTGCTAAGCACTGAAGATGGGGGGTTTTGTGGCGTGGTTCCAGCTTTGCTGCCTTGGGTGTCTGTTATTTGGTGGGGTCGTGCACTGCACACAACCCCTAGGGGGTTGTGTGGTGCTGATTTCATGGCAGTGGTGCTGCCATGATGCATTTTCCTCTTTCATGTGTTTGCGATATTAAATTAACCAGTTTGTTTCATATCTTTTCAGGCAAAGACCCTTTGGTTATCGGTTAAGGAATTCGGTTACAGTATTTGCTGTTCAATTGATGGTAATTTTAAGTTATAAATTAGATACTTTATAGTGATACATTCAATACATTATTCTTGTTTTACACATTATTCAGTGAAATTATTAGTGACGTTTGACCATCTTCAAAGTTATTTGACATTGATGAGTAAATAGTTACTATAAATTTTCTGTGGGGAGCCCCTATGGCTCCCTGGAGCTTATCGGGCTAACGTATGTTATATTAGACCGGGACATTAGCTAAGGAGTTCAGACCTACCAGGGACCAGCGCCAGAACCTGGCCCCTTCAGAGAGGTTTCAGGGAGCAATGGCCCTGGGAAACCCCTTTGTGGTTGGGAGTTTTCCTTATCTGCCATCGACCGGGGCTAGGCACCCAGAAAGGTAGGCATAACAAAACAAACCCCACATGGTAGGTAAAAAACTAAAAAAAAAAAATGAACAGAAAGGTAGAAACTCCCTACAATCACAAGGAAACAAGCAAACAAGCAAACATCATACTTTACTGCCGCGCCGATTGTCCGCGCAGCCCACCCCGCCCTGAGAGGGGGAGGGGGGAGCCCCGGACCTACCGCGCCGGCTGCCAAGCTTCAGTTCGTTCGCTAATGTCAACCGGGATAGACGCTTCTCTGGCCTCAGTTTCCTAGGCGGTGTTTGCCTTGTGTGGCGTTCACTGCCGTGTGTTGTGTTGTGCGGTGGCCAGGAGTGCCTCATCAGTGCCGGGGCTGCATGCGCTTAGTGGTTGACTTCCCTAAGCGCCCTGTGAGTACTGCCCTTGCGTAACAGGGTTATCTCCCCTGGGGCGTTTGGGAACCATTCCCATAGGGGTTCATGCTGCTCGGCATTTGCCTCGCCCTTGGGGCCAGCTGGGGCTGGGGGCCCTTGTTTAGCCCTGGGTAGGGACTGGTGTTGTGCTGGTTAAGGCGTCAAGGTGTTGCACAGCCTGCCACCTAAGCGGCGACCGGTTCCTGTTGCCTCTTGAGATGGTGTACTTTTGTAGGGTTTTTCTTTTGTTTTTATTTTCATGCCTGGTGGGGGTCTGGCTATAGTTCCACTGGTAGTGTTTGGCGGCCCTTTGCTAGGCCCCGGTGATTGTACACATCGCAGGGGTTTTCAGTGCTATCCTCTACCCTCTTATTATGTTTGGGTTTCTTAACCGGTTAGCAACACCTTGCCCGGGCTTCCCGTAGCAGTCAGCCTACGGGCCCTGGAAACCCCTGTCTGGGCTCGGGGGACCATTGAATGTGTCTTCTGGGTTCCAACCCATCTTGTACGGGATCTTTGGTTGTTGTGCCCTTGTCTCCGGGTGACAGTCGCCACTTTTACCTCCGTCATGCTGCCTGTTGGGTCACTGACACCTTGACCCGGAGTCTTGTGAGAGATTTTCTCTGCTTGTTCTCCAGTACTCTCCTGATGTTATTACTGTTCAGAGTACAGGCAGCATCCGTGTTGCAAGCTAGGTTAAGTTGCTGCAACATGCTAGGTTGGTTTCCCACTCGGATGCCCCGAGGCTGCCCCGATTTGGTTAGGTGCTGTTCGCCCCTTTCCTTCCCTGTTCCCGGTTCGGGACCATCTGTGGGTTTCGGGGTCGGGGCGGGGTTTAGTTGGGGCCGAGACTCGGGCAGTTTTCGGGGGCTGCCCCGTTCGGGTTGGGGGACAGAGGTTTTCGAGCCTGTTCCTCCTACCAAGGCTTCTGGGTCTTACCAGCGGCCCTTTCTTGCTGCCTTTCCCATGGACTCTTGCTTTTCTTTGAGGGCGGAGGGCTTGGAGGACGGCTCTGCCCCGGGGCCTCTGTTGCTGGTTCCCGGGGCTGGGGGGGGGGATGCCTGCTAGCAGTTCTGGGGCGGTTTGCCCCTGCCTGGGTTTTCTGCTTTTGGGCGGAGTTTTTCGCCCATTCAGTCTGCTTGCTTCCCACTTTTGCTGGCGTGTTTTCGTATCTTTGGCGTCGGTCACAGCCCTCTGTCTGGCGGCCATTTTTGTATGCCAGTTTCCTGGTGTGGCCATCAGGGTGGTGTTGCGGTTTGTTTACATGCGACTGGGTGTGCGAGCGAGCTTCTTGGGTGAGTTTTCACCTTTTTTCAGGGGTTTTATTCTCCTGTTGTCGTTTCTTTGCTTTTCTGGTGTTTTCTGCCCATTTCCTGTTGCTCTGGGAACGTTTGGGTGTTGATTTTACACCGGGTTTCCCCTTTTTGTCTGTTTTGGGTTTGGGCTCTGTCCCTGGCTGTTATGCTTGCTCCCACACCTTGTCCCTGGGTTTTCGGTCTGTTTTGACCGTTTCCCTGAGGGTTCTGTCTGGAGGCTGTGCTTTGCCTTTCTGTGGTGTTCTCTGTCGGCAAATGTGGTGGTTTGGGCTCCCCCTGGTTTGATTCTGGGTTCCTTTGGGTTCTTTGGTTTCATTCCAGAGGTTTCTTCCTCTTGGGCCCCCTTTGTGGGTTCATGGGGCTTTGTTTCCTCATGTGACCCAGTTCTGCCTTCTGGAGTTCCGGGGTCTTCCTGGCTTGCAGACTGATCTTTTTGGGTCTTGGCACATGTTGTGGTCGTGCTGGGACTTTGAGGTTTAGTTGTCGAGGTGGGCCTTTTGATGCAGTTTTGTGCCTTCTTTGCCTGGCCGGCGTGGTGCTCTCTGCGCACTGGTCGGCGACTTGTACTTTTCTTTTAAAGTGTATGTGTGTGTGTACGCATGTACATGTGTACGCTGTGTGTGTGTACGCATGTACATGTGTACGCTGTGTGTGTGTACGCATGTACATGTGTACGCTGTGTGTGTGTGCACATGTGTATACACACGTGTGTGTCACATACCTTGTGTGTATGTGTATATGTATATGTATGTGTATATACATAGTGTGTATGTGTGTGTGTATTTTTTCTTTCGGAAGGGGCTCTGTTCCCTTCTCTGTTGACGGGGGTGCTGGGGGAGCAGCTTGCTTTGTTGACTCTCGCATGGTCCCGCTGTTGGTGGGCGCATTTGGTTGTCTTCCGGCCTCTGGTGGCATCAGTGGACGGCTTCTCCCCCTTTGGGGGGGTTCAGAGCTGGCGGGGTGGGCTTCTTCCCCTGCGTTTCATCATGTCATCTAAGTGGGTGCGTTGGAGGTGGTCGATCCGCCAATCCTTCTGGGGTTCCCGTCTGCTCTTTGCAGTCATGGGCCTTTCGCATCTGTGGTTCTTCTGGACTCCTTCAGTCTGCTCCCTGGATTCTATGCCCTCCTTGGAGGACTGTTGTCTCCTGTCTGGCTTCTGTTGGGGCCGGGTGCCTGAATGGTGGCCCTGGACCTCCAGGTCACTTCTTGGCACGTTCCTCTCCAGTTTTCCGGGACTGGCACAGTTGGTGGTGGGGCTTCAGGCTTGCTGCTTTTGTTGCCTTCCCTATTTTGTAATTGGCACTAGGTGTATTTTTTGCATATTTTACCGGATCTTAGTGCCCTGTCTGAGTCTGCTTGAGATTCGGTGTCTGGCCTACCTCGACGACTGGCTGGTGTGGGCTCCCAGTCAGTCCGTTTGTCTGCTCGCCAGGGGTGTGGTTCTTTCCAGGTTGCCGAGTTTGGTTTCCTGGTGATCTGGAGGCCATTCCATCTGTTTCCGTCCCGGGTTCGAACCTGGGCCTTGTTTAGGGCTTTTGGGCCACTCCTTGTCTTTCCCTCCAGAAGTGTTACTGCGGCTGTGATCCCGCCTTCGGCTGTACATGAGGGGGTCCCGGGTTGCTCAGCGGTTGCTTGAGCAGTTGTGCGGGAGTCTGAACTTCGATGTGCTGGTCTGCCCGCGGGGTCGGGTTTGGCTTCGGCGTCTGTTTGGTTCCTTCGGAGACTCCCCTTCTGCCTCTTGCTTTCGTTGGGTTCGTTCCTCTGGGAGTCTTGTGTTGATGCTGCATCACTAGCTTCCTCTTTGGGGTTTTTCGGGGTTCCATTCCTTGGCGCCTTCGCTCGATGTGTTCACAGACGGGTCATCTCTCGGCTGGGGCTTTGTGACCAGTGCTCACCAGGTCGGCCGGGGATGGTGGAGTCTGTCCGTCCGTCGGGCTCGCAGTACGGTTCGAGAGTTTGTGGCTGTCTGGTTTGCGCTTCGGAGGGTTTGGGTCACTCGATGCTCTACCATTCAGCTCCATTCAGACTGTTCTCTGGCAGTTCTTGCCAGAACCATAGGGTTCCTCTTAGGTGTTAACCTTTGGGGTTGGTTCAGTAGTGGCTCTTTGCTGGATTCTCGGGGTTTGGCTAACTGTGAGGTTCATATCCGGGGTGTGTCTTGCGTCCTGGCGGACAGCAGTCTCGGTTCATTCCTCTGTTCGCGGATTGGTCAGTCGTTGCCGACTCGTTTTGTTGGCTCTGTCGAACGTATGGACTCCTGGCCATGGACGTCTTCGAGTCGGCGTGGTCTAGGCATCGCCCATTTTATGTGGCGCCCTTACCCACCTGCAAGAAGTTCACGGTAGGTGCTTTTCGGCAGGACTGGTCGAGGTGGGGGTACCTGTTCCTCTTCTCCCGGTCCAGCTGTTGCTTCGGGTTCTGGCTCGGTTGCAGCCCATTCTCACGAGAGCAGTCCTTATGGTTCCTTGGTGGCCGGCCCAGCTTTATTTTCAGATGCTGCTTGATAGGTGTCCGAACCCGGGGCGTTTTCCCACGGCTCCGTCTCTTTTGGCAGGTCGAATCGGTCCTGTACGTGACTGGTTCAGCCTTCTCCTCGGCTCTTCGCGTTTGGTATTTTGACGCGGGTATCACCATCTCTGTGGTGTTCAGGTGGCTTTGTTGACGGTGTCCCACCTGCGAGCTTCTTCTTGGCGACAGTATGACGTTTCGTACGCTTTCTCGTGTTTTGTTTCACCTCCGGCCTGCTCATGCGTCGCCTGAGCCGTCCTGGTCCTTGATTAGGGTGCCTTCTTATCTTCTCAGTTTGTGGTAGCCCCTTCGGTTCAGGTTTCTGTTCTTAGGTACTAGTGGTAGATTTGTATACGTGTTCAGCCTTTCTCCGTCCTGGCGACGGTCGAGACTGCTGCCTTCCGGAGGGGTTCTTGATGCTTGATTGATTTGGCTGGGGGTGCATCCTGTGTTGTCTGGTTGTGTTTTTTGCCGTTACCTACGTACCCTGTCTGGGGATGCGGTGTGGTTTATCCAGTTCCCCTCGTTCCCCGTTTTCAGGGCTCGGGTCTCCCAGGTCGTCCGCAGAGTTTTTCATTATTCCAGCCTGTGGTTTGTCTTTGCGCCTGTGCTGTTCAGACGTTTGCAGCTTTTGCAGCTGTGTTGGTGACGTCTAGGGCTCATTTTGGGCGCAGGGATTTGAGGGTCGCACAGGTTCTTGGCCGCCCATTCTTTATGCGCGTCTGTTCCTGTGCGTTCTTGTTGCCTTGGGTCGCAGGTTGCATCCTGTTGTCTCGGCTTTGCGTTGCAGAGTTTGTGGCGGCCGCCTCCCAGGTTAGCCCTTTCTTTTCCCTCTCTTTGGTTATGAAGCTCCAGGGAGCCGTAGGGGCTCCCCACAGAAAACCAGCGTTGAATGTAATGAAACTCCATTTTCTGGGTGAGCCCCGGAGGCTCCCTGGCAACCCTCCCTCCCACCGGTCGGCGTTTTTTTCGTGTTGGTTGAAGCTTAGCTTCCGAACTGAAGCTTGGCACTCGGCGCGGTAGGTCCGGGGCTCCCCCTCCCACTCTCGGGGCGGGGAGGGCTGCGCGGACGATTGGCACGGCAGTAAAGTGTGATGTTTGCTTGTTAGCTTGTTTCCTTGTGATTGTAGGGAGTTTCTACCTCTCTGTTCGGTTTTTTGTTTTAGTCTTTTACCGTGTGGGGTTTGTTTTGTTATGCCTACCTTTCTGGGTGCCTAACCCCGGTCGATGGCAGATAAGGAAAACCCCAACCACAAAGGGGTTTTCCAGGGCCATTGCTCCCTGAAACCTCTCTGAAGGGGCCAGGTTCTGGCGCTGGTCCCTGGTAGGTCTGAACTCCTTAGCTAATGTCCCGGTCTAATATATCATACATTATCCCGATAAGCCTCCGGGGCTCACCCAGAAATTGGCGTTTCATTACATTCAACGCTGGTTTTTTAATTGTGTCAAATATAATTCCATATTTTCAGCTGAGCTTTGAATGCAATGCACAGAATGGTGTAATAGCCCACGCCAGCCTGCTGAGAGGGGATGATGACAAACGATTCCTGCATTGTCTCCTTGTTGCTGTTACAACTCCAAACAATCTGAATAATAATCCTGAATATGTTGTTACTGATGAAAAGCTAGAAAACACAAAGGATTCAGCTTTGCATCTCATCCATTGGCTTACCATTACCAATAATGGTTAGTTACTCCTCCAACAATAATGTATTCATAAGCTTGCAAGCAATTAAAATTTGCAAGTTTAACCCTTGCAGTGTGTTAGGGTTACATAACACTTTATCTCTAGCCTCATAGAAAAATAATATTCAAAATAAGGTGTTTTTGTCATCCTATATTGTTAAAAATCATGGCCTGAACATAGGAAAAATATCCCAAAAATAGTGTCACTTTTTATGAAGGCAGATATTTAATGGAGGCCTCAAATACCAATCGGGAGCATTTTCCAGCTGGAGTTTTAAATATTGCAAAGTACAGTACCTAAAATATTAAAATGATGTTATGTAAACCACCAGTTTAACATCACATGATGTTATGCACACCAGTCAAACATCATATGATGTTATCCA
This sequence comes from Procambarus clarkii, assembly GCF_040958095.1. NCBI lineage: Eukaryota > Metazoa > Arthropoda > Malacostraca > Decapoda > Cambaridae > Procambarus > Procambarus clarkii. The sequence continues at coordinate 26,241,012 of NC_091198.1, forward strand.
CAGTTCAGGAGTTAAACTTGACTTATACAGTATTTGTGACTAAATGTCCCTACAGGGAAGTTCCGGGTCTCAGGAATTCTTCCCTATCAATTTTATTGATTCCTGTTACTATTTTGTACGTAGTGATCATATCGCCTCTTTTTCTTCTATCTTCTAGTTTTTGCATATTTAATGCCTCTAACCTCTACTTGTAGCTCTTGTCCTTGAGTTCTGGGAGCCACTTAGTGGCATGTCTTTGCACCTTTTCCAGTTTGTTGATGTGCTTCTTAAGATATGGACACCACACAACCACTGCATATTCTAGCTTTGGCCTAACAAAAGTCGTGAACAATTTCTTTAGTATATCGCCATCTATGTATTTAAAAGCAATTCTGAAGTTAGAAAGCGTAGCATAGGCTCTTCGCACAAAATTCTTTATGTGGTCCCCAGGTGATAGTATTCTATCTAGAACCACCCCTAGATCTCTTTCTTTATCAGAATTCTTTAAAGATTTCTCACATAATATATAGGTTGTGTGGGGTCTATGTTCTCCTATTCCACATTCCATAACATTGCATTTATTAACATTAAATTCCATTTGCCAAGTGTTGCTCCATATACTTATTTTGTCCAGGTCATCTTGAAGGGCATGACAATCATCTAAGTTTCTTATCCTTCCTATTATCTTGGCATCATCAGCAAACATGTTAATATAATTCTGTATACCAACTGGTAGATCATTTATGTAGACAATAAACATCACTGGTGCAAGAACTGAACCCTGTGGTACTCCACTTGTGACATTTCTAAAGTCCGATACATTGCCCCTGATCACTGCCCTCATTTTTCTATCAGTCAGAAAATTTTTCATCCATGTTAGAAGCTTACCTGTCACCCCTCCAATATTTTCCAGTTTCCAGAACAACCTCTTATGTGGAACTGTCGAAAGCCTTTTTTAGGTTCAGATAGATGCAATCAACCCAACCATCTCTTTCCTGTAATATCTCTGTTGCTCGATCATAGAAACTGAGTAAATTTGATACACAGGATCTTCCAGATCGAAAACCATATTGTCTGTCTGATATTATATAATTTCTCTCCAGGTGTTCTACCCATTTAGTTTTAATTATTTTTTCCAATATTTTGACTATTAAACTTGTCAATGATACCGGTCTATAATTAAGGGGGTCTTCCATGCTTCCACTTTTGTAGAGTGGAACTATGTTAGCCTTTTTCCACACATCAGCTACAACTCTAGTAAACAGGGATGCCTGTAAAATCAGTTGAAGAGGAATGCTGAGCTCAGGTGCACATTCTCTCAGAACCCATGGTGAAACTCCATCTGGACCAACTGCTTTGTTCTTATTTAGCTCCTTGAGCATTTTTTTCCACTTCGTCTCTAGACACCTCTATGTGCTCTATGTTGTTCTCTGGAATTCTTATTGTATCTGGTTCCCTGAAGATTTCATTTTGTACAAACACACTTTGGAACTTTTCGTTTAATGTTTCACACATTTCCTTTTCATTTTCCGTGAATCTATTTCCCGTTTTCAACCTCTGAATATTATCCTTTACCTGCAATTTGTTGTTTATGAATTTATAGAATAGACCTGGTTCTGTTTTACATTTGTCTGCAATCCCTTTTTCAAAATTTCTTTCTGCCTCTCTAATCACTGCCGTGTAGTTGTTTCTCACATCTTTGTATCGCTGGTATGTTTGGGGGTTCGGCCTCTTCCTGTATTGATTCCATTTTTGTCTTTTGGTCTCTGGCCCTCTCGCAATTTCTGTTGAACCAATCCTGTTTCCTAGTTCTGCATCTCTGTTTTGGTATAAATATTTTTGTGCCTTTATCATATATTTCACAAAACTTGGCATACATCTCATTCACTTCCTTGCCTAGCAACAAGTCTGTCCAATGTATATATGTATATATGTGTATGTATAATTTTTCTTTTGGAAGAGGCTCTGTTCCCTTCTCTGTTGACAGGGTGCTGGGGGAGCAGCTTGCTCCGTTGACTCTCGCATGGTCCCGCAGTTAGTGGGCGCTTTTGGTTGTCTTCCGGCCTCTGGTGGCGGTGGCAGCGGCAGACGGCTTCTCCCCCTTTGGGGGGTTCAGGGCTGGCGAGGTGGGCTTCTTCCCCTGCGCTTCGTCATGTTATCTTAGTGGGTGCGTTGGACGTGGTCGATCTGTCCCATCCTTCTGGGGTTCCCGTCAGCTCTATGTAGACACGGGCCTGGCGAATCTGCGGTTCTTCTGAACTTCTACAGTCTGCGCCCTGGATTCTATGCCCTCATCAGAGGACTGTTGTCTCCTGTCCAGCATCTGTTAGGGCCTGGTGCCTGCATGGTGGCCCTGGATCTCCAGGTCAATTCTTGGCCCTTTCCTCTCCAGGTTTCCAGGACTGGCACAGTTGGTGGTGGGGCTTCAGGCTTGCCGCTTTTCTTGCCTTCCCTATTTTGTAATTGGAACTTGGTGTATTTACGCATCTTTACCGGATCTTGGTGTCCTGTCTGAGTCTGCTTGGGATTCGGTGTCTGGCCTACCTCGACGACGGGCTCCCAGTCGGTCCGCTTGTCTGCTCGCCAGGGCTGTGGTTCTTTCCAGATTGCCAGGTTTTGTTTCCTGGTGATCTGAAGGCCGTTCCATTTGTTTCTGTCCCGGGTTCGGACCTGGCTGGGTCTTGTTTAGGGCTCTTGGGCTGCTCCTTGTCCTTCCCTCCAGAAGTCCTGCTAAGGCTGTGGTCCCGCCTTCGGCTGTTCTTGAGGGGTTCAGGGTTGCTCGGCGGTTATTTGAGCAGTTGTGCGGGAGTCTGAACTTCGATGTGCTGGTCTGCCTGCAGGGTCGGTTTGGCTTCGGCGTCTATTTGGTTTCTTCGGAGACTCCCCTTCCGCCTCTCTTGCAAGCATTGGGTATGTTCCTCCGGGATGTTGTGTTGGTGCTGCGTCACCAGCTTCCTCTTTGGGGTTTTCGGTGTTCCGTGCCTTGGCATCTCCCCGAGCCTTCGCTCGATGTGTTCCCTGACGGGTCATCCCTCGGCTGGGACTTTGTGACCAGTGCTCACCAGGTCGGCCGGGGATGGTGGGGTCTGTCCGTCCGTCGGGCTCACAGCATGGTTCAGGAGTTCGTGGCTGTCTGGTTTGCGCTTCTTAGGGTTCGGGTCACTCGGTTCTCTACCATTCAGCTCCATTCAGACTGTTTTCTGGCGGTTCTTTGCCAGAACCACAGGGTTTCTCTTAGGTGTTTGACCTTTGGGGTTGGTCCCTTAGAGTGGCTCGTTTGCTGGATTCTCGGGGTTTGGCTAACCGTGAGGTTCATGTCCGGGGTGTGTCCTATGTCCTGGTGGACAGCTGTCTCGGTTCATTCGCCTGTTCGCGGTTTGGCCAGTCACCGCCGACTCGTTTCGTTGGCTCTGCCGGACATATGAACTCCTGGCCATGGACATCTTCGAGTTGGCATGGTCTAGGCATCGCCTATTCTATGTGGCGCCCTTACCCGCCTGTGAGGCGTTTACGGTGGATGCCTTTCGGCAGGACTGGTCGACGTTGGGGTACCTGTACCTCTTCTCTCGGTCCAGCTGTTGCTTCGGGTTCTGGCTCGGTTGGAGCCCATTCCCACAAGAGTAGTGATTATGGTCCCTTGGTGGCCGGCCCAGCTTTATTTTCAGACGCTGCTTGATAGGTGTCCGAACCCGGGGCGTTTTCCTGCATTTCTACCTCTTTCGGCAGGTCGAACCGGTCTTGTACGTGACTGGTTTGGCCTTCTCCTCGGCTCTTCGCGTCTGGTATTTTGACGTGGGTATCACCATCTCTGTGGTGATCAGGTGGCTTTGTTGATGGTGTCCCACCTGCGAGCTTCGTTTCGGAGACAGTATGACGTTCCTGGTGTTTCTATGCACCTTTTTCTTGCTCTTCGTAGGTTGTCTTCTCTTTTGCATCGGGTTGTCTTGTCCTTTCTTGAGTTTTCAGAGCTAAAGTTATTTGATGTTTCTTACTGTCGCCTCGTTTTGTGCGGCGCTGGCGGAGTCGCTCCAGCTTGCGTTCGGGGTGGACGTCACATCTGCCCCGTTTCGTACGCTTTCTCGTGTTTTGTTTCACCTCCGGCCTGCTCATGCGTCGCCTGAGCCTTCCTGGTCCTTGATCAGGGTGCCCTCTTATCATCTCAGCTTGTGGTAGCCCCTTCGGATCAGGTTTCTGCTCTTTGGTACTGGTGGTAGGTTTGTACATTTGCAGCCTTTCTCTGTCCTTCTGGCGACGGTCGAGACGGCTGCTTTCCGGAGGGGTCCAAGGGTTATTGATGCTTGATTGGTTCGGCCGGGGGTGCGTCCTGTGTTGTCCGGTTGCATTTTTTTTGCTGTTACCTGCGTACCGTGACTGGGGATGCGCTTTGGGTTGATCCGGTTCCCCTCGTTCCCTGTTTCAGGGCTCGGGTCTGCCAGGTCGTTCGCAGAGTTTTTAAGTCTTCCAGCCTGCGGTCTGTCCTTGCGCTTGTGCTGTTCGGATGTTTGCAGCTTTCGCTGCTGTGTTGGTAACGTCTAGGGCTCATTTCGGGCGCAGGGATTTGAGGGTCGCACAGGTTCTTGGCTGCCCATTCTTTATGCGCATGTCTGCTCCTGTGTGTTCTTGTTGCCTTGGGTCCCAGGTTTCAGCCTGTTGTCTCGGCTTCGCTTTGCAGAGTTTGTGGCGGCCACCTCCCGGGTCAGCCCTTTCTTTTCCTTCTCTTTGGGTATGAAGCTCTAGGGAGCCATAGGGGCTCCCAACAGAAAACCAGTGATGATTGTAATGAAACGCCATTTTCTGGGTGAGCCCCGGAGGCTCTCTGGCAACTTTCCCTCCCACCGGTCGGCGTTTTTTTCGTGTTGGTTGAAGCTTAGCTTCCGAACTGATGCTAGGCAGCCGGCGCGGTGAGGTCCGGGGCTCCCCTCTCCCCTTCTCGGGGCAGGGAGGGCTGCGCAGACGATCGGCTTGGCAGTAAAGTGTGATGTTTGCTTGTTTCCTTGTTTCCTATGGATTGTAAGGAGTTTCTACCTCTCTGTTCGTTTTTTCGTTTTAGTTTTTTACCATGTGGGGTTTGTTTTGTTATGCCTACCTTTCTGGGTGCCTAACCCTGGTCGATGGCAGATAAGGAAAACTCCAACCACAAGAGGGTTTCCCAGGGCCATTGCTCCCTGAAACCTCTCTGAAGGGGCCAGGTTCTGGCGCTGGTCCCTGGTAGGTCTGAACTCCTTAGCTAATGTCCCAGTCTAATATAACATACATTAGCCCGATAAGCTCCAGGGAGCGCCCGGGGCTCACCCAGAAAATGGCGTTTCATTACATTCAACGCTGGTTTTTTGCCAGACTTCCCTACCCGATTGTGGCCAAAATATGCCACCTACGATTCTTTTGTTACTTTTTCCGTGATCAGGGAACACAAATGAACACTTTTATCAGACGAAAGAATTTTTTGGATTTTTGTTTTTTGTTGCGCTTGTGGGTGTTGAAGTCTTTATGACCCTTAGTGGCCAAAGGGGTTAAGGTAAGCCGGTGGTCTTTCCTCGGGTTGGGAGTGTTTTTGATTGTAGGGTTGGGGAGCTGCATGCTCTTCACCAGAGGTGTGGATTTTGTTTGTTTCATCTTAGTGTTATGTTCATTGTAGCTGTCTTCTTTTCTGGTAAAGAATGAGTCAGTGGACTTACAGAATGATCCTTAGTTGTTGATGCTTGTTTGGTTCAGCTGCGGATGCATCATGTGCTGTGCCCTGTGGTGGTTCTTTGCTACTACTTTCAAGCCAACGATTCTGCTTCAGTTGATGTTTTGTAGGTTGGTCCTTCTTCCTTGGTTCTCTGTTCCAAGGCTTGTGTTTCTCAGTCATTAATTCGAGCCATCCTATGATTTCGTTCGTGCCCATGACATTCATTAACGTGCTGCTCTCTTTATGTTCTTGGTTGATATTTGACCACTAGGGTTTTTCCCTGTCTTACAGGGGTCTTGATGGTTCTTTGTTTAGCTCTTGTTCCCATACCTCGTCCTGCCTGTGTTGCCTTGGGTTGTCTCTCTCAACTTGTTGTCTCCTGTTCGTTCTTGATTATATGCTGTCTCTTCTTGCTGGTGAGTTCCTTATCTTTCCTCTCTGTATGTTCGGGAAGTTCAGGGAGCCACAAGAGGCTTACCCAGAAAACCAGCATTGAATGTAATGAAAAGCCTCTTTCAGGATGATCCCTGTTGGCTCCCTGATTCCCTCCCACACCTCTTCCAAGTTCTTTGGTTAGTATTTTTTTGTGATCTTCACATCTGTTTCAGAATTGACTTGAAAGGCTGTGGAAGACCTGGGCCAGATTCATGAAGAAGTTATGCAAGTACTTATGAAAGTGTACATCTTTCTTCAATCTTTGACGGCTTTGGTTATATTTATTAAACAGTTTACAAGCATTAACCCTTAAAGTGCGCATCACGTCATATGACGTGTTGGACGTTGTTCCAGTCAACTGCGCATCACGTCATATGACGTGTTGGAGTACTACGCAAGATTTAAACAGCCCGCGAATACATGGGGTTCACCACACCTTCATCAGGGCTCTTGTAAACAGACGCCATTTAAAAAAAAAAATCGTGGGCCAAACTCCCAGGGTGTTATTGGCCTCAGTATTGAGTGAGCAACCAAACCTGACGCACGCAGCATGAGCTAACAGCACTGCTGTTCAGCTCGTGACCACAGCATCGCCTAAAAATGCCAAAATATACTTGTTCATGCTATTATGTAGCGATGGTATTATTACAGAAGACCCCTGACTGTGATAAAACTGACCAGGGTTCTGATAATAGCAGGAGTGTGGTGATATTTAGCGCTGTGCGCCATGGAGGGAGGAGTAATGCTGTGGGAGAAAGGGTGGTGGTATTGTCTTCTGACTGTGTGTGGCCACCCTTTATTGACTGCACTCACCATACCAGCTTAGTGGTTTGCTATGGTGAACACAAATGTAGATACTTATATATAACGTGTGTATAGAGGGTATAAACAGCAAGAGAAGGTTGGGAGCCGCCATTTTGGTGAGGGCGGTGGCGTTGTCAGCACGACGCCACCGTGCAGACGACGGTGTTGTTTACTGGTTACCACGATGGTCTTTGGGCACCATACCGGTTTATTTGTACAAGTATGGTGAATAAAACAGGTAGATATTTATATATAATGTGTGTATATAGCATAATAACACCACACAGTATTGTTGGAGGAGAAATATTAGTGCGTCTGGCCTTGAGGGCGACAGCCATCAGCTGACTGTGTGAGGTCCTACGTCTTTGTGCCTTTACTCACCATACAAGCTTAGATGTACAGTTATGGTGAACAAAACATGTAGATACTTATATATGACGTCTGTATATAGTGAATTATAGCAAAAACAGTATTGTGGGAGGAGAATGTGGGTGAGTCAGATGACTGGAGGGAGGGCGGGAGTGGCTGGCTGGTACACGGCGGTCACTCCTCGTTACTTTTTGACTCATAATAGCTACTTAGTGGTTCGTTATAGTGAACAGAACATGCAGATACTTATATATAACCTGTGCTTATAGTGTAATAACCGACAAAGTATTTGTTCACTGATTGATGAACATAATTGAATCAACAATATGCACACCATATTTTTGAGTACAGCAATGATTCACTCATTTTATTATATAAATATATCAAACTACACACTATTGAATAATATTACAGCAAAAAAACTATGAAAAATCAATCAGAGACATTGAAGTAATTAGGTAATTATCTCTTTGTGGCAACTCCGGCCTGACAGCTGGCGAGCAACAGACCTCCTGGGACGCACGCTGAGTCAGCACCTATTTTTTGCCAGACTTCCCCGCCCTATAGCGGGCAATATATGCCACTTACGATTTTTTTATTATTTTTCCCGTAATCAGTGAACACAAATTAACAGGTTAGGAAGAAAAAATATTTTTTTTTTTTTTCAAAATTACATGCACCTATGGGGAAGAAAGGATATTATACCCCTAGCATGTTAAGGGTTAAAACTTCCCAATCAACTGTTGTTATTGTTATAAGCAGCCTCCTGGTGCTTCGGAGCTCATTAACTGTTTAATAATTGTAAACTAAGCTGTCAAAGATTGAGAAAGATTGAGATTGTACAGGTTCGTAAGTGCTTGCGTAACTGCGTCGTGAATCTGGCCCTGGAGCTCAGAGTTTCTTTCCCCCCACGGCCACGATCAGTCGGCAGCTCCACTATCAGTTCTCCTCTGACGGTAATGTGTGCTGGGTCATCCCCTCTAATGCTCTGGGCTATGTGTATTTCTTGTTAGTGGTGTTTTGCTTGGAGGCTGTGCCTTACACACACGTGTAATGTGGGCCAGGAGTTAAGAGTACATGGAGCTGCATGTTCTCAGGGCTCTCTTCCCTGTTCGCTTCCTAGAGCTGCCCTTGCGGTGCCTGGGCTGTCTTCCCTGGTGTGTTTGGGAGACACTCCTTTAGAGGTCCTCCTCGCTTGTGGTGGCCCTCGCCTTGGGTAAGTCCGGTGTCTTTGCCTGTCCATTATGTAATGTAATATAATCAGATATTTCTCTTTTTTTTATCTTTCAGGTGTTTCTTGGGAACTAACCCGCACTAGAACTGTTGCAGGAGAGGGTACCATAGAATACTGCTCATTAGATGAAATGGCCAAAGGGTTGCTTATTTTATGTCATAAAAATTATTCATTTGTAGCAGATTCATCACAACCTTTAACAAAACCCGATCTTCATTCTCAAGAGGAAGAATCACCTTTTACATATTTGCAAAATGATGGTAAGATTTATAAATATGTACATGTATTTACTTCAAACTTCAATATTGTCGATTTCTAATTTTCTTGGATTATTTCTGGGAGGAGCCCCTTTGGCTCCCCAGAGCTATCCAGGCTGATATGTATATTATTAGACTTTGGCATTAGTCAGTGTGAATGGAGTTCTAGGCCTACCAGGAACCATGAGCCAGAACCTGGCCCCATTCAGAGAGGCATGAGGAGCAATGGCCTATAGAAGTGCACATGTGATTTTGAGCAATCTGTGCCTGCCATCGACTGGGCCAGGCACCCAGAAAGGTAAGCTCCTCAAAACAAACCCCTATTCTGGTTAAAACTACTACTGAAAACTAACGAGTGGACAGAACTCCACAGTTAAAAATGAGCATGACGTCACGCGTGCCGCGCCACTTGTCTGCACAGTTCCCCCCCCCCCTCCTGGGGAGGAGCCCCAGATCTCTCGCACCGGCTGTCCACACCCCAGTTCTCGGCTGGTGTGTTTGAGGCTCAGTCGTGTGGCTCCAGCTCCTGATTCTCTGTGTTGTGCAGTGCCTTACGTCCAGTACTGCTCTTATGGTGGCGTGCGAGCTGGGAGTAATATTCACAGGTACTCGGGCTGCATGTGCTTAGGGTTCCCTTCCCTGAGTGCTCTGTAAGTACTGCCCTTGGGGCTTGGGGTTATCTTCCATAAGTCATCTTGGGGTCTACCTCTGTTGGTCTCTTGCTGCTCGGTAATTAACAGCCCTGGGCGTGTTGGGGGGGGTTTCCTCCTCACTTGTTTACCTTGTGGTAAGTGGTAGTTTTTGCATTGGTAGGGGCTGGGGTACTGTGCAGCTAGTTTTCACCTGTTACAGTGGCTGGCTCTGTTCCTCCTGGGTACGTTGTCCTCTTGTGGGATTTTTCCTTTTCATTTTGGTTTCCGCTTGGTGGGGGATCTGCTTTTGTTCCCCCTACCCCAAGTTATATTAGGGTCTTGACCTCCTGTGTTTGGTGGTACCCTCAGCTTGGCCCCTATGAGTGGAATCTAAAACTGAACCCCCAGTTCCTGGGGTTCAGTTTTAGAAGATTGTTTGGTAGACTTGGGTGCTGGTTAGCAGTACCCTGCCTGGACTTACCCTTAGTGATAACAGTCTAAGGGCCCTGGACAACCCTGCTGCGGAGGGGGGGGGGAGGAGGCACGAGGTTCGATGGATGCAACCCCTGGGTCCCCTCTCGCCTTGTGCAAGTTTTAGGGTTGCTCTGGCCTCTTGTCTCAAGGCGACGTTCGTTGTTTTTGCCTCCGTCATGCTGTCTACTGGGTCGGTGACACCTATGACCCTGAGTCCTGCGAGCATTGTTGCTTGTTTGTGACTCAATTCACCCAATCACCTGATGACTTTATTTGGGTGCAGGCAGCTCAGGCCTTAAATGCTAGATATAGGTTGCTGCAACGTGCTAGGTTAGTTGCTTCCCCAGAAGCCCTGAGGCTGCCCCATTTTGCTTATTGGGACCCGGACTTGGGGGGTGTTGGTCGCTTCAGCCTTGGTTCAGTCTGCAACCCCCTCATTCTTACCCCTACTGTAGTTAATTTTGGCTCCCCCCCTTCCTTCCGGCTCCTAAGCATCTGAAGGCTTCGGGGTCAGGGTGGGGTTTAGAGGATTCTGAGATGGTAGTTTCGAGGGTTGCCCCTACCAGGGGTGGCGATGGAAGCATTCGAGTTGGTTCCTCCAGCCCTGGAGATGGGGTCTGACCAGTGGGCCCCCTTCCATCCGGCTTTTTTTTGTGTGACTGGGGCTTTGGAGGATGACTGGTCCCCGGGGCCTGATGTGAAGGTTCCTGGGGTTGGGGAGAGGCTGACTTGGGGGCCTTGGGCTCCGTTGGACTTCGCCTGGGTTTTCCAACCCTCAGAGCGGGGCTTTTTCTGTGGGGAGCCCCTACGGCTCCCTGGAGCTTATCGGGCTAATGTATGTTATGTTAGACCGGGACATTAGCTAAGGAGTTCAGACCTACCAGGGACCAGCGCCAGAACCTGGCCCCTTCAGAGAGGTTTCAGGGAGCAATGGCCCTGGAAAACCCCATATGGTTGGGGGTTTTCCTTATCTGCCATCGACCGGGGTTAGGCACCCAGAAAGGTAGGCGTAACAAAACAAACCCCACATGGTAAGAAACTACAACAAAAACCGAACAGAGAGGTAGAAAACTCCCTACAATCCCAAGGAAACTAGCAAACAAGCAAACATCACACTTTACTGCCGCGCCGATCGTCCGCGCAGCCCTCCCCACCCCGGGAGGGGGAGGGGGGAGCCCCGGACCTACCGCGCCGGCTGCCAAGCTCCAGTTCGTTCGCTAATGACAACCGGGATTGACGCTTCTCTGGCCTCAGTTTCCTAGGCGGTCTTTGCCTTGTGTGGCGTTCACTGCCGTGTGTTGTGTTGTGCGGTGGCCAGGAGTACTTCATCAGTGCCGGGGCTGCATGTGCTTAGTGGCTGACTTCCCTAAGCGCCCTGTGAGTACTGCCCTTGCGTAACAGGGTTATCTTCCCTGGGGCGTTCGGGAACCATTCCCGTAGAGGTTCTTGCTGCTCGGCATTTGCCTCGCCCTTGGGGCCAGCTGGGGCTTGGGGCCCTTGTTTGGCCCTGGGTAGGGATTGGTATTGTGCTGGTTAGGGCGTCAAGGTGTTGCGCTGGCTGCCACCTAAGCGGCGGCCGGTTTCTGTTGCCTCTGGAGACGGTGTACTTTTGCGGGGTTTTTCTTTTGTTTTTCATTTTTCATGCCTGGTGGGGGTCTGTCTAAGGTGGTTATAGTTCCACTGGTAGTGTTTGGCGGCCCTCTGCTAGGCCCCCGTGCTTGTACACGTCTCAGGGGTTTTCAGTGCTATAATCTACCCTCTTGTTATGCTTGGGTTTCTTAACCGGTTAGCAACACCTTGCCCGGGCTTCCCGTAGTTGTTACCCTACGGGCCCTGGAAACCCCTGTCTGGGCTCGGGGGACCATTGATTGTGTCTTCCGGGTTCCAACCCGTCTTGTACAGGATCGTTGCTTGCTGTTCCCTTGTCTCCGGGTGACAGTCGCCATTTTTACCTCCGTCATGCTGCCTGTTGGGTCACTGACACCTTGACCCGGAGTCTTGCGAGTGATTCTCTGCTTGTTCTCCAGTACTCTCCTGATGTTATTACTGTTCAGAGTACAGGCGGCATCCGTGTTGCAAGCTAGGTTAGGTTGCTGCAACATGCTAGGTTGGTTTCCCACTCGAATGCCCCGTGGCCGCCCCGTTTGGTTAGGTGCTGCTCGCCCCTTTCTCTCCATGTTCCCGGCTCCGGACCGTCTGCGGGTTTCGGGGTCGGGGCGGGGTTTAGTTGCGGCAGAGACTTGGGCAGTTTTCGGGGGCTGCCCAGTTCGGGTTGGGGACGGAGGTTTGAGCCTGTGCCTCCTGCCAAGGCTTCTGGGTCTTACCAGCGGCCCTTTCTTGTTGCCTTTCCCATGGACTCTTGCTTTTCTGTAAGGGCGGAGGGCTTGGAGGACGGCTCTGCCCCGGGGCCTCTGTTATTGGTTCCCGGGGCTGTGGGGGTTGCCTGCTAGCAGTTCTGGGGCGGTTTTGCCCCTTCCGGGGTTTTTCTGCTGTTGGGCGACGTTTTTCGCCCATCCAGTCTGCTAGCTTCCCACATTTGCTGGCGTGTTTTTGTGTATTTAGCGTCAGTCACAGCCCCTGCTGGCGGCCATTTTCGTCTGCCGGTTTCACGGCGTGGACACCAGGGCGGCGTTGCGGTTTGTTTACATGCGTCTGGGTGTGCGAGCGAGCGTCTCTGGTGAGTTTTCAAATTTTTGTCAGGGTTTTTGTTCTCCTGTTGTCGTTTCTTTGTTTTTCTGGTGTTTTCTTGCCGTTGCCTGTTCCTCTGGGAACGTTTGGGTGTTGATTTTGGGTCTGAGCCTGTGGGTTTAGGCTCGGTGCCCCTGGCTGGTATGCTTGCTCCCACACCTTGCCTCTCGGTTTTCGGTCTGTTGGGGCCGTTTTCCCCGGCACACTGCTGGGGGCTGTGCTTTGCCTTTCAGTGGTGTTCTCCGCCGGCAAATGTGGTGGTTTGGGCTCCCCCTGGTTCGATTCTGGGTTCCTTTGGGTTCCTTGGTTTCGTTCTGGAGGTTTCTTCCTCTTGGGCCCCCTTTTGTGGGTTCAGGGGACTTTGTTTCCTCGTGTGACCCGGTTCTGCCTTTTGGGGTTCCGGGGTCTTCCTGGCTTGCAGACTGATCTTTTTGGGTCTTGGCACATGTTGTGGTAGTGCTGGGAGTTTGTGGTTTTGCTGTTGAGGTGGGCCTTTTGATGCAGTTTTGTGCCTTCTTTGCCTGGCCGGCGTAGTGCTCTCTGCCACTAGTCGGCGACTTGTGCTTTTACAATATATGTCCTCACCTAGTTGTGCTTGTGGGGGTTGAGCTCTGGCTCCTTGGTCCTGCCTCTCAACCATCTATCAACAGGTAATTACCTAAGTGTAATTACCTAAGTGTAGTTACAGGATGAGAGCTACGCTCGTGGTGTCCCGTCTTCCCAGCACTCTTTGTCATATAACGCTTTGAAACTACTGACGGTCTTGGCCTCCACCACCTTCTCACTTAACTTATTCCAACCGTCTACCACTCTATTTGCGAAGGTGAATTTTCTTATATTTCTTCGGCATCTGTGTTTAGCTAGTTTAAATCTATGACCTCTTGTTCTTGAAGTGCCAGGTCTCAGGAAATCTTCCCTGTCGATTTTATCAATTCCTGTTACTATTTTGTATGTAGTGATCATATCACCTCTTTTTCTTCTGTCTTCTAGTTTTGGCATGTTTAATGCTTACAACCTCTCCTCGTAGCTCTTGCCCTTCAGTTCTGGGAGCCACTTCGTAGCATGTCTTTGCACCTTTTCCAGTTTGTTGATGTGCTTCTTAAGATATGAGCACCACACAACAACTGCATATTCTAGCTTTGGCCTAACAAAAGTCATAAACAATTTCTTTAGTATATCGCCATCCATGTATTTAAATGCAATTCTGAAGTTAGAAAGCATCGCATAGGCTCCTTGCACAATATTCTTTATGTGGTCCTCAGGTGATAGTTTTCTATCTAGAACCACCCCTAGATCTCTTTCTTTATGAGAATTCTTTAAAGATTTCTCACATAATATATAGGTTGTATGGGGTCTATGTTCTCCTATTCCACATTCCATAACATGACATTTATTAACATTAAATTCCATTTGCCAGGTGGTGCTCCATATACTTATTTTGTCCAGGTCTTCTTGAAGGGCATGACAATCATCTAAATTTCTTATCCTTCCTATTATCTTAGCATCATCAGCAAACATGTTCATATAATTCTGTATACCAACTGGTAGATCATTTATGTACACAATAAACATCACTGGTGCAAGAACTGAACCCTGTGGTACTCCACTTGTGACATTTCTCCATTCCGATACATTGCCTCTGATTACTGCCCTCATTTTTCTATCAGTCAGAAAATTTTTCATCCATGATAGAAGCTTACCTGTCACCCCTACAATATTTTCCAGTTTCCAGAACAACCTCTTATGTGGAACTCTGTCGAAAGCCTTTTTTAGGTCCAGATAGATTCAGTCAACCCAACCATCTCTTTCCTGTAATATCTCTGTGGCTCGATCATAGAAACTGAGTAAATTCGATACACAGGATCTTCTAGATCGAAAACCATACTGTCTGTCTGATATTATATCATTTCTCTCCAGGTGTTCTACCCATTTAGTTTTGATTAGCTTTTCCAATACTTTCACTATTACACTTGTCAATGATACAGGTCTATAATTGAGGGGGTCTTCCCTGCTGCCTCTTTTGTAGATTGGAACTATGTTAGCCTGTTTCCACATGTCTGCTACGATTCCTGTACACAGGGATGCCTGAAAGATCAGGTGAAGTGGAATGCTGAGCTCAGATGTACATTCTCTCAGAACCCATGGTGAAACGCCATCTGGGCCAGCTGCTTTGTTCTTCCCGAGCTCCTTTAGCATATTTTCCACTTCCTCTCTAGACACCTCTATCCGCTCTATGTTGTTCTCTGGAATTCTTATTGTGTCTGGTTCTCTGAAGATTTCATTTTGTACAAACACACTTTGGAACTTTTCATTTAATGTTTCGCACATTTCCTTTTCATTTTCCGTGAATCTGTTTCCCATTTTCAACCTCTGGATATTATCCTTTACCTGCAATTTGTTGTTTATGAATTTGTAGAATAGGCCCGGTTCTGTTTTACATTTATCTGCTATCCCTTTTTCAAAATTTCTTTCTGCCTCTCTCCTTACTGCTGTATAGTTGTTTCTCGCATCTTTGTATCGCTGGTATGTTTGGGGGTTTGGCCTCTTCCTATACTGATTCCATTTTTGTGTCTTTTGGTCTCTTGCCCTCTCACAATTTCTGTCGAACCAATCCTGTTTTCTGGCCCTGCATCTCTGTTTTGGTATGAATGTTTGTGTGCCTTCCTCGTATAGTTTTAAAAATTTGGCATACATTTCATTTACTTCCCTGCCTAGCAACAATTCTGTCCAATTACACTCATTAAAAAAATTTCGAAGTTCCCCATAGTTGCCTCTCCTTAAATCGAGTTTATCAACTGTTTCAATGTCCCCATTTTAGGTTCCTGTGCCTCTTGGGCTCTGTCATGTCTCCATGTGACATGGTATGGGGGTCAGCCTCGTTATTTGTGTGTGGAGTCACCACATTACTTCCTAGTGCTTTCCCGTTCCCATTCTGACACAAAAAAAAAAAAAAAAAAAAAAAAAAAATAATTTTATCTGTGGCTCTTTTGGGTACTCAGTTTCCACCTGTGTCCCCTAGTGCGTGTGCCCCTTGTGTTACATAGCCTGTCCTTATCAACCCTGTCAATTCCCTTGGGTATCTTGACTGTGGTGATCAGGTCTCCCCTCACTTCATCTTCCAGCGAAGTGTGGTTTCATTCCCGTAGTCTCTCCTCATGACTTCGGTTGTGTACTTTTTCTTTCGGAAGGGGTTCTGTTCCCTTCTCTGTTGACTGGGCGCTGGGGGAGCAGCTTGCTCTGTTGCCTCTCGCTTGGTCCCGCTGTTGGTGGGCGCTTTGGGTTGTCTTCCGGCCTCTACTGGCGTCGGAGGACGGCTTCTTCCCCTTGGGGGGGGTTCAGAGCTGGCGGGGTGGGCTTCTTCCCCTGCGCTTCGTCATTTCCTCTTTGTGGGTGCGTGGGGCGTGGTCGATCCACCCCATCCTTCTGGGCTTCCCGTCTGCTCCTTGCAGTCATGAGCTTTTCCCGTCTGCAGTTCTTCTGGACTTCTTCAGTCTGCGCCCTGGATCCTCTGCACTCCTCGGAGGACTGTTGTCTCCTGTTCGGATTCTGTTAGGGCCGGGTGCATGGATGGTGGCCCTGGACCTCCAGGTCACTTCTTGGCACGTTCCTCTCTAGTTTTTCTGGGGCTAGCACGGTTGGTGGTGGGGCTTCAGGTTTTTATTGCCTTCCCTATTTTGTAATGGGCACTTCGTATACTCTTTGCATCTTTACCGGATCCTAGTGCCCTGTCTGAGTCTGAGATTCGGTGTCTGGCCTACCTCGACGACTGGCTGGTGTGGGCTCCCAGTCAGTCCGCTTGTCTGCTCGCCTGGGGATGGTTCTTTCCAGATCGCCGGGTTTGGTTTCCTGGTGCTCTGGAGGTTTTTCCATCTGTTTCCATCCCGGGTTCGGACCTGGGCCTTGTTTACGGCTCTTGGGCCCCTCATTGTCTTCCCTCCAGAAGTGTTACTGCGGCTGTGGTCCCGCCTTTGGCTGTTCAGGAGGGGGTCCCGGGTTGCTCAGCGGTTGCTTGGGCGGTTGTGCGGGAGTCTGCACTTCGGCGTGCTTGTCTGCCCGTGGAGTCGGGTTTGGCTACGGCGTCGGTTGGTTCCTGCGGAGACTCCCCTTCCGCCTCTTGCATTCCTTGGGTTCCTCCGGGGATCTTGTGTTGGTGCTGCGTCACCAGCTTCCTCTTTGGGGTTTTCGGGGTTCCGTGCCTTGGCACCTCCCCGAGCCTTCGCTCGATGTGTTCACGGACGGGTCGTCTCTCGGCTGGGGCTTTGTGACCAGGGCTCACCAGGTCGGCCGAGGTTGATGGAGTCTCTGTCAGTCGGGCTCACAGCACGGTTTGGGTGTTCCTGGCTGTCTGGTTTGCGCTTCGGAGGGTTTGGGTCACTAGGTACTCTACCATTCAGCTCTGTTTGGACTGTTCTCTGGTGGTTCTTGCCGGTACCACGGGTTTGGCTAACCGTGTGGTTCGTGTCCGGGGTGTGTCCTGCGTCCTGGCGGACAGCTGTCTCGGTTCATTCCTCTTCGTGGGTTGGCCAGTCGTCGCCGATTTGTTTTGTTGGCTCTGTCGGGCATATGGACTCCTGGCCATGGACGTCTTCGGGTCGGCGTGGTCTAGGCGTCGCCCATTTTGTGGCGCCCTTCCCACCTGCGAGGACTTCACGGTGGAGGCTTTCGGCAGGACTGGTCGAGGTGGGGGGTACCTGTTCCTCTTCTCCCGGTCCAGCTGTTGCTTCGGGTTCTGGCTCGGTTGCAGCCCATTCCCACGAGAACAGTCCTTATGGTTCCTTGGTGGCCGGCCCGGCTTTCTTTTCAGACGCTGCTTGATAGGTGTCCGTACCCGGGGCCTTTTTCCTGAGGCTTCGCCTCTTTCAGCAGGCCGAATCGGTCCTGTCCGTGACTGGTTCGGCCTTCTCCTTGGCTCTTCGCGTCTGGTATTTTGACGCGGGTATCACCATCTTTATGGTGTTCAGGTGGCTTTGTTGACGGTGTCCCGCCTGCGAGCTTCGTCTTGGAGACAGTATGACGTTTCTTACGTTTTCTCGTGTTTTGTTTCCCCTCCGGCCTGCTCATGCGTCGCCTGAGCCATCCTGGTCCTTGTTCAGGGTGCCTTCTTATCTTCCCCTCAGTTTGTGGTAGCCCCTTCGGTTCAGTTTCCTGCTCTTTGGTACTGGTGGTAGCTTTATAGGTGTGCAGCCTTTCTCTGTCCTGGCGCCGGTCGTGACGGCTGCTTTCCGAAGGGGTTCTTGGGGTATTGGTGCTTGATTGGTTTGGCCGGGGGGTGCGTCCTGTGTTGTCCGGTTGTGCTTTTTGCTGTTGCCGGCGTACCGTGTCTGGGGATGCGCTGTGGTTGATCCGGTTCCTTCGTTCCCTGTTTTCAGGGCTCGGGTCTCCCAGGTCGTCCGCAGTGTTTTCCTTCTTCCAGCCTGCGGTCTGTCTTTGCGCCCGTGCTGTTCAGACGTTGCAGCTTTTGCTGCTGTGTTGGTGACGTCTCGGGCTCATTTCGGGCGCAGGGATTTGTGGGTAGCACGGGTTTTTGGCCGCCCATCCATATGTGCGTCTGTTCTTGGGCGTTCCTGTTGCCTTGGGTTGCAGGTTTGCGACCGCTTGTCCTGGCTTTGCGTTGCAGAGTTTGTGGCGGCCGCCTCCCGGGTTAGCCCTTTCTTTTCCTTCTCTTTGGGTATGAAGCTCCAGGGAGCCGTAGGGGCTCCCCACAGAAAACCAGCGTTGAATGTAATGAAACGCCATTTTCTGGGTGAGCCCCGGAGGCTCCCTGGAAACCCTCCCTCCCACCGGTCGGCGGTTTTTTCGCGTTGGTTGAAGCTTAGCTTCCGAACTGGAGCTTGGCAGCCGGCGCGGTAGGTCCGGGGCTCCCCCCTCCCCCTCCCGGGGTGGGGAGGGCTGCGCGGACGATCGGCCCGGCAGTAAAGTGTGATGTTTGCTTGTTTGCTAGTTTCCTTGGGATTGTAGGGAGTTTTCTACCTCTCTGTTCGGTTTTTGTTGTAGTTTCTTACCATGTGGGGTTTGTTTTGTTACGCCTACCTTTCTGGGTGCCTAACCCCGGTCGATGGCAGATAAGGAAAACCCCCAACCATATGGGGTTTTCCAGGGCCATTGCTCCCTGAAACCTCTCTGAAGGGGCCAGGTTCTGGCGCTGGTCCCTGGTAGGTCTGAACTCCTTAGCTAATGTCCCGGTCTAACATAACATACATTAGCCCGATAAGCTCCAGGGAGCCTCCGGGGCTCACCCAGAAAATGGCGTTTCATTACATTCAACGCTGGTTTTTTGTTACAAGGAGTGGGATTTTCCTCTTCCCCCCTCTGCATACGAGTTGGATTTGGGTTCAGCCCCTCCCCAGGTTTGGTTCCGTATCCCTTCGTGTCCTTTGGTTCCATCTTTCCGGAGGTTTTCGGCTTTCTGCATCTCGCCTACTGAGGTGAGGGTGGCCATTGCAGCTTACCTCCTGCTTGACTTAGATTTTGCCTCTATAATGGATCTGTTATCCTTCAGGTTTGGGTCTTCATCTCCATACTGGGTTCGTTATAAGGTTCCGGAGTCGTCCTGGCTTGCGGATTGCCCGTTGTTGTCGTTGGATGCTTGGAGTACTTTCTGTCATACTCGCACACTTGAGTGGCACGAGGCATTGACGGTAGTCCAGGTTTAGCTTGGGGTCAACTTTGAGCCCCTCGAAGCCACCAAAACTGGACGAATCACTTCCAAAACAACACACCCTGGACGCAAACACAGTGGCCTCCTTACCAGAGCCTCAGATATTAACACCAAGTAAGGCATCCAGCACTTCCACTAACACGATAACATCATTTATATTTGCCAACATCCAGGGTATAAAAACACGCAAATCCAACAAAGTTCACTTTATAGATGGTCTCCTTCATGAGGCAAATGCAGTGTTTGCAGCCCTAACAGAAACCCACACAAAGGACTACCATGATGGTGAAATATGGATCTCAGAGTATAATCTTTTCAGATGTGATAGGAAACACCGGCTTCAGGGTGGGGTCAGCCTCTACATCAAAGACACACTCATCTGTACTCAGCTGCTAAACACCTCAAATGATATGGTGGAAGTGCTGATAATCAAAATAGAGATTCTAAATGTAGTTATTGTCCTTGTATATAAGTCACCAGAGGCAAACCCTCAGCAGTTTAAAGACCAACTAATGAAAATAGAACACTGCTTGGAAAACCTCACAAATCCAGCTCCGAACATTATCCTGCTTGGGGACTTCAACCTACGGCACCTGAAATGGAAGCACCTGGCTAACACAGTAATATCAGAAAGAATACCAGGAAGTAGCCTAAATGAACAGGCACATGCAAATGACCTGCTACGGATGTGCGACAGGTTTGCCTTAAACCAGAAAATAGTAGAACCAGCTAGGAAGGAGAACACGCTGAACCTCATTTTCACTAATAATGATGAATTGATCAGGAACATAATGATTACAAATACCTGTTACTCAGATCACAACTTAATTGAAGTTATGACAACCATGGGGAATAGACCTTCAAAACCAGTCCAGATTCCCAGTGGAGGAGATTTCAGCAAATTCAACTTCAATAATAAACAGATAAACTGGGAGCAAATAAACCAGGACTTCACAGAAATAAACTGGGAAGAACAGCTAGAAAAGGCAAACCTGAACCAGTGCCTGGAAAAAATAAGCTCAGTAGCACTAGAAATATGTTCAAACAGCATACCCCTAAGAAAAAAGAGGAAGAGATGCAGATTGGAACGGGAACGTCGTTCCCTATATAGGCGCAGAAAACTAATCGCGGAACAACTTGAGAGTCGCACCCTATCTCAAGAACGGCGAAGAAGGTTAGGTAGAGAAATAGAAACAATTGAACTCAAGCTACAAGAATCATACAAAACCCAGGAGAGGCAAAGAGAGCAAAAGGCCATCAGTGAAATAGAGAGAAATTCAAAATATTTTTTCTCTTATGCAAAATCAAGATCAAAAACCACATCTAGTATCGGGCCCCTGCGAAAGGGAGATGGAACTTTCACTGATGACAACAAAGAAATGAGCGAGCTACTGAGGAAGTAGTACGACTGTTTTCAGCGAGCCATTAAACGCAAAGATTGATAACCCAAATGAATTTTTCATGGATATGATACCAACATCAAATCATATATCAGACATCACCCTATTCCCACTGGATTTTGAAGAAGCCTTAAACAGTATGCCTATGCACTCTGCACCAGGCCCGGATTCATTGAACTCCATATTCATCAAGAACTGTAAAAAACCACTATCGCAGGCCCTCCACATTCTGTGGAGACAAAGCCTAGATACTGGCGTTATTCCTGATATACTAAAAACAGCAGAGATAGCACTAGATACTGGCACCAGTATCTATTAGGAAATAAGGCAGAGGCAAAAAATTACAGACCGATAGCACTAACATCGCACATCATAAAAATTTTTGAGAGTGCTAAGAAGTAAGATCACAAAATACATGGAATCACAGCATCTCCATAACCCTGGACAACATGGTTTCAGAACAGGGCGCTCTTGCCTGTCGCAGTTGCTGGACCACTATTATATGGCATTAGATGCTATGGAAGACAAACAAAACGCTGATGTAATTTACACAGATTTCGCAAAAGCTCCCAGAAAAGTCGTGCCAGGGCTTGGGGTTCCTCTCATTGTGGTAGGCCACAGGTGCCAGTTTCTGAGCCGGCGCCGCATTTGGAACCATCTGCGTCAGGTCGGTGCAGTGATAGCTCTGTGTGCAGGTCAGGTTCTTGTAAGGGGCGTCGACCCTTTTGCGGTTCGCCCCATTGACGGGGCGATGGGGGGAGGCTTGCTCTGTTCGTTCACGCCTGGTCTCACAATTTGTAGGCTTTTCGGGTCATTTCCGACAGCCCACGGTGGCTTTGGGTGGCCCCTCTTCCTCCCCCGAACCCCTTCCTTCGGGGTTGGGGGGGGGGTTCAGGGCTGATGGGGCAGGTCGTGGGCTTGGTCAAAACGACGTCACTTTCAGGAGGGTTCCCGTCTGTTCCCAGTCCCAAAACGGGACTGTGCGGACCTGAGATTCATTCTGGACTTGTCCCGTCTGAACCCCTGGGTTTCTTATTCTTAACCCCTCCTTTCGGATGACTACTCTATCCCAGGTCTGGCGTCTTTTTGAGCCGGCCGCTTGGATGGTGTCCCTGGACTTCAAGGACGCGTATTAGAGTTGAGGTCGAGGGAGGGGGTAGACGTACCGTGCGCGCTCCGTTAAAATCGTGACATTAACAGGGATTCTTAGGACTACTGCCGTGGATTACTGATTACAGACATAACAAAGTGCATAGTGACCCGCTGGAAAATTGAAAATAGTCATTAACAATAGAACTTTGTGTTAAATAGAGAAATAACGGGAGACCGCATGTGAGCCAGTGAACGAGGCTTTGTGTACATGCGTGTATTAGGAAAAAAAACCAAAAAAATAGTGAACGGTGATTCGTGGAACAGTGATGTGGAACGGGTATCACAACAACATATAAGTTGGAAGTGAATATTATAAATATAGAATACTAGAAATATAAAATAGTGGCAAGAGGCGGCATCAGTGGTTATAAATCGGGTAACTGGAAACTGGTGACATCAACCTGGGCCACAAGAGGTCACCTGTACTGACCGGGGGACCAGCCTCGCTACCTACGCTAAGTACCTGCCATAAAGTTTGAACAAAATAACATACATAATATTACAAATATACGGTATACATATAATATTATAAATATTAAACATATAAATATATATACATATATATTGTTACAAATATACAATATACATATAATATTATAAATATATAGATATATACAACAAAACAAGGCAATATGGGAGTAAATAAACAAATTTGTGGCCACTGTAACAACTTCTTAAAGACGAAGGTAACGGGAATTGAATGTTATATCTGTAAGACTAGATTCCATTCGGCTTGTACAGGAGTGAGTAACACTACGGCACTGAGAGCTGGCCACTTGCTCTGGGTGTGTAAAAATGACCTGCCAGCTTGGAATATCCTAAAAAACCTTCTAGATAACATGACGCATGATCGGAAAACATCATTCATTGGAAGCCTACCAGCCATCCAGAAGGAGTGGGAAAGGAACAACAATTCTAATATACAAGGGGCGGAGGATATAGTCAGGGATGAAACTGAGGCTGAAACTCAGGAAATTGTAAACTCTGACTCAGTAGGCCAGGATGTAGATGACAGTAAACTAGAAAGTGTAACAGACAGCACTGACAGCTCGATAGGTACAGACACTACGACAGTTCCCGATAGAGCAATTCAGAACAGAAGGACAGACTTATGCAAATTTTATGCAAAGGGCATATGCAGACATAGATATGCTGGTAATAAGAAAGGATTAGAATGCAGTTACCAACATCCCAAAAAATGTTTAAATATTCTTAGGAAAGGTGAGTGTCGATTTGGATCAATATGTAGGTTTTTCCATCCTGACATGTGCCAAACCTCACTGGAGGATAGAAAATGCTATGACCTCAGCTGCCCACACTTTCACGTGAAAGGCACGGAATGTTACATAAAGAGTGGCAAGCAGGATAATGAATTTGGAGGAAACTCTATAAATTTTTTATACCAGACCGGCAGAGAATTCAAAAGGAGCAGCATGGAGAGTGTATGGAACTGGATGCCAGATCCACTTGCATTCCAGAATTACAGATACAATTACCCACCGAAAGGGAACTACAACTACGACAGAAAACTGCCCTACAACAATCAGTACTGGTCAGAACAAACTCATTATGTCCACGAATAATGGACTTGCCGAAAAAGTCTCCCATTCAAACTATCACTAATAGAGTAACCTCATTCATCTTTGCCAACATACAAGGACTGAAAACAAGAACAAACAACAAAGTACAGTTCATAAATGGCCTCCTCACGGAGTCAAATGCAGTATTTGGAGCTTTCACAGAAACCCATGCAGGGGAATTGTTGGACAGTGAGATCTGGATTCCAGGATATAACCTATACAGGTGTGATAGGAAAATTAGGTCACATGGAGGAGTGGGTCTGTATATTAGGGAAGACCTTGTATGCTCGGAGCTCCTAAACGTTACAAATGAGGTGGTAGAGGTACTGGGGTTAAAAATAGAGAAAATTAATTTAGTGATTATACTAATATACAAACCGCCAGATGCAACGGCTGAGGAATTCACAGAACAGATAAGCAAAATAGAGAATAGCCTTGATAATTTGGAGAACCCGATACCTGATATTATCTTCCTAGGTGACTTCAACTTGCCTAGTCTCAAGTGGAAAATAGCAAACAATAATATTATACCAGGAAATCTATCAGGACCTAACCAACCACAGATTAGAGAACTACTTAGATTCTGTGACAAATTTTCACTCAATCAGCAGATATCGGAGCCAACGAGAAATGAAAATATTCTAGATCTGGTCTTTACGAACAACGAAGACATTATCAGAGACATTTCGATATCAGATACCACATATTCAGATCACAAGCTCATTGAAGTGCAAACGACCATCAATACGCAGAATAGACCTAAAACGTTGATAAAGCGAGAGGGGCTATTCAGTAAATTCAATTTTAATAATAAAAGGATAGACTGGGAGATAATAAACAGGGAACTTACAAACATTCCATGGGGAACTGTTCTAAGTAATACAAGTCCTACAGAAGGAATAGAAAAACTGACTTCAGAAGCGTATCAAGTCTGTCTGAAACATGTTCCTTTGAGGAAAGCCAGAAAGAGATCTAACGTAGAAAGAGAGCGCAGACGACACTATAAACGCAGGAAAAAAATAACGGAACTGCTTATGCAGACACGAATTTCCCGTCAAAGAAGGAATAATTTAAATAGGGAGATTGAAGAAATCGAGCGGAAATTGAAACACTCATATGAAACTGAAGAAAGGCAGTTAGAACAGAAAGCCATTCAGGAAATAAAGAAAAATCCAAAATATTTCTTCTCATATGCGAAATCAAAAGCAAAAACCACTGCCAGTATTGAACCTATTCGTACAAGTGAAGGTTCATACACGGAGGATGACAAAGAAATTAGTGAAATCCTAAAAAAGCAGTATGAGGACATGTTTAGCACTCCAATAAACAACATGAAGGTGGAAGATCCAGACAATTTCTTTATGCGGGATATTCAAACCCCTGTAAATATAACTGATATAAACACGAGCGCACTAAATTTTGAAAAAGAAATTGAAAACATGCCCATGCACTCGGCCCCAGGTCCAGACTCATGGAATTCAATATTTATAAAGAAATGCAAAGTGCCGGTAGCACAGGCACTCAGTATAGTGTGGAGGAAGAGCTTGGACACGGGGGAGATACCAGATGCACTTAAAGTAGCAGACATAGCCCCTCTACACAAGGGAGGGAGCAAAGCATTGGCAAAAAATTATAGACCAGTTGCACTAACATCGCACATCATAAAAGTATTTGAGAGAGTGATTAGGAGTCAGGTCACCAATTTCATGAAGACCAATGACCTTCACAACCCAGGCCAACATGGATTTCGAGTGGGAAGATCGTGCCTCTCACAGCTACTTGAGCACTACGACAAAGTCACTGAGGCATTAGAAGAGAAACAGAATGCTGATGTGATATACACGGACTTCGCAAAGGCTTTCGATAAATGTGACCATGGCGTGATAGCACACAAAATGAAGTCAATGGGAATAACCGGTAAAGTAGGACGCTGGATACTCAGTTTTCTGTCAAACAGGACTCAACGAGTAACTGTCAACCATATAAAATCTAGTCCAAGTGCAGTGAAAAGCTCTGTACCTCAGGGTACAGTCCTTGCACCGCTGCTTTTCCTTATTCTCATATCAGATATAGACAAAAATACAAGTCACAGCTTCGTATCATCCTTTGCAGATGACACAAAAATCAGTATGAAAATTACCTCAGCTAAGGACATTGAAAAACTTCAAGCTGATATTAATAAAGTTTTCGACTGGGCATCAGAAAATAACATGATGTTTAACAGTGATAAATTCCATGTACTAAGGTACGGTAAAAATGAGGACCTTAAACATAATACAGAGTACAAAACACAATCAAATGTACCCATAGTAGGAAAACAGCATGTAAAGGATTTGGGAATAATAATGTCTGACGACCTAACGTTTAAGGAGCATAACCAAGCATATATTGCGACAGCCAGAAAAATGATAGGATGGATTACGAGAACTTTCAAATCCAGGGATCCCATCACAATGGTTGTACTCTTCAAGTCACTTGTGTTGTCCTGTCTTGAGTACTGCTCAGTAATCACTTCCCTCTTCAGAGCAGGAGAGATTGCTGAAATAGAGGGAATACAGAGAACATATACGGCACGCATAGACGCAATAAAGCACCTAAATTATTGGGATCGTCTCAAAGCCCTCCAAATGTACTCACTAGAAAGAAGACGAGAGAGATATCAAATAATATACACCTGGAAGATACTGGAGGGCCAAGTACCAAATCTACACAGAAAAATAACAATGTACTGGAGTAAACGATATGGAAGAAAATGCAGAATAGAACCAGTGAAGAGCAGAGGTGCCATAGGCACAATCAGAGAACACTGTATAAACATCAGAGGTCCGCGGTTGTTCAACGTCCTCCCAGCAAGCATAAGAAATATTGCCGGAACAACCGTGGACATTTTCAAGAGGAAACTAGATTTATTCCTCCAAGGAGTGCCGGACCAACCGGGCTGTGGTGGGTATGTGGGCCTGCGGGCCGCTCCAAGCAACAGCCTGGTGGACCAAACTCTCACAAGTCAAGCCTGGCCTCGGGCCGGGCTTGGGGAGTAGAAGAACTCCCAGAACCCCATCAACCAGGTATCAACCAGGTATTGGCACATCCCGATTCATCCTGGGTTCAGGGACTGGCTCTGTTTTGTAGTGGGGCGTTTAGGTTGCCGCTTTCGTTGTCTCCCGATCAGGTTGAACCTGGCTTCTCGCGTGTTCACACGCCTTACCTGGGTCGTAGTGACCCATCTGCGTCTTTTAGGTGTTTGGGTTTTGGCTTACCTTGACGACTGGCTGGTATAGGCTCCCAGTCAGTCCGAGTGTGTGCTCGCCAGGGATTTGGTTCGGGTTCTTGGTGAACTGGAGGAAGTCCCATCTGGTCCCCTCCCAGGTTAGGACATGGCTGGGTCTTGTGTGTGGGGACTCTTGGACCACTTCCTTTTCTTTCCCTTCAGAGTCTCTCCTTCAGCTGTAGTCCCACGTGCTTGTTTCTGGGGGGCTCCCGAGTCACCCGGCGGTTGCTCAAGGGTTTGTGCGGGAGCCTGAACTTTGCAATGATTGTCTACCTGCCTGGTTGGGTTTGGCATCGTCAGCTGTTCTGGTTCCTTCGGGGACATCCCTTCTGCCCCTCTCGCAATTGCTGGGTTCGATCCCCAGGGGGCCTTGCGTCGGCTGCTGCATAGCCGGCTTCCTCTTCAGGTTTTTCGGGGTTCAGTGCCTTGGCGCCTACCTGAGCCCTCGCTCGATGTGTTCATGGACGTGTCGTCTCTGGGCTGGGGCTTTGTGATCAGTGTTCATCAGGCCGGCCAGAGGCGGTGAAGTCCATCCTTCCGTCAGGCCCACAGCATGGTGCGGAAGTATGCGGTGGTGTGGTATTCATTTCGGAGGGTTGGGGTTGCCCGCGGGTCGACACTCTGGTTCCATTCGGACTGCTCCGCAGTGATTTATTGCCTGAACTGAAGGGGGTTTGATGCGGTAGTTGGCTATTTTGGGCTGGTCGTTTCGGTGACTTGTCTTCTGAGTTCTCGGGGTTTGGCTTTCCTGGCCATTTATGTCTGAGGGGTGTCCGACGTCCTGGTGGACAGCCTGTTCTTGTTCATTCCCCTGTCTACGGAATGGACGATCGATGCTGACTCATTCAGTTGGCTCTGCCAGATGTTCGGGCTCGTGGAGGTTGACCTTTTCGCGTCGTCATGGTTGAAGCGTCTTCCGGTATATGTAGTGCCCTTCCCCGACTGCAAGGCCATCGGGATCGATGTCTTCAGGCAGGACTGACTGAGGTAAGGGTTCCTGTACCTCTTCCCGCTGGTTCAGCTGTTGCTCCAGGTCCTAGCTCACTTGGAGATTTACCATGGGAGAGTTGTCCTCTTGGCCCTGTGGTGGCTTGCCCAGCCTTGGTTTCAGATGCTGCTTGCACGGTGTCTAAATCCGGAGGTTTTCCCACGGCTCCGCTTCTTTCAGCAGATTGATCTGGTCAGTTACGAGACTGGTTTGATCTTCTCCTAGAGTCTTCGCTCCTGGTCTTTTTGACTCGAGTCTATCACCATCTGTATGGTGATCAGGTGGCTTCTTTGATGGTGTCCCACCTGCGGGCTTCGTCTCGGTGGCAGTATGAAGTTTCATGGTGGTCCTTCCGATTCTTCTTGTCTCTTCGTCGGTATACTGTCTCCACTCAATTATCCAGACTATATGGGAAGGACCCCCAGCAGGATAATCACGTGTTCTGGATAATGGTACTTTTTCACCTGAGTCCAAAAATAACTATTTCCAACTATTTTTATACTACAAACAACATAATTTGAATTGCCTTGCTACATATAATTATTAAATATTCAACTAGAAACCTCAACTTACCTTGTTGTTCATCTTCTTGATTTGATGCCAAACATCTTGAAGTTAAGAATTCTTGACAATTTACATAACCTATACTAACACAACACTAAAATTAACACTTAAAATTACTGTACAGTTCATTAAGCAAAGTTAGTTTTGACTGCCAGCTGCTGAAGCCTCACTGATTGAAGACACTTGGCTTGCCTGTGACACCTCACTGGTTGAAGGTGCTTGGCTTGCCTGTGAGGCCTCACTGGTTGAAGGCGCTTGGCTTGCCTGTGACACCTCACTGGTTGAAGACACTTGGGTTGCCTGTGAGGCCTCACTGGTTGAAGGCGCTTGGCTTGCCTGTGACGTCTCACTTGTTGAAGGCGCTTGGCTTGCCTGTGACACCTCACTGGTTGAAGGCACTTGGCTTGCCTGTGATGCCTCACTGGTTGAAGGCACTTTGGTTGCCTGTGAGGCCTTACTGGTTGAAGGCACTTTGGTTGCCTGTGAGGCTTCACTGGTTGAAGGCGCTTTAGTTGCCTGTGAGGCCTCACTGGTTGAAGGCGCTTTGGTTGCCTGTGATGCGTCACTGGTTGAAGGCGCTTGGCTTGCCTGTGACGCCTCACTGGTTGAAGGCGCTTGGCTTGCCTGTGACGCCTCACTGGTTGAAGGTGCTTGGCTTGCCTATGACGCATCACTGGTTGAGGTGTATAACACGTAACTTGTCTTTAATTGTTAGGACAACGTTCTTCCTCTTAACACCTCCAGAACGATTGATGCTGCTACGAGACATAGTCTTGGCCAAAAATGTTCAAAAGTTACTATGAAAATAAAAAAGGTATTTAAAAAAATATTTCACTAAAGGCGTGGCACACGAGGGTCGGGAGCACATGGGTTGACCAGGCCTGGACGGATCCACTTGGGGCAGCTATAACATATTACGTAGGAAGCCAGGAGGAAAAAACTCACAATATTTTTTAAGGAAACTTCAGCCTGTGCAAATTGTTTTTAGGAAACTTGTATAGTATTTTTTATTACATAATTACTAGTATTTCTTTTGATTTTGGCTATGATGAATTGTTCTAAAATTAATAGTAATTCCTGTACCCAGGTGGTCCCTCCCAACGCTCTCCTCTCTCCCGACACCACCCACCCACCCCACCCCCTCCTACACCATGCTCCTCGAGCCACAGCCGTACGGAATTAATACGGACAATTCACTCCTTGTCCGGCTGACTGTTCGGATATTGCAACATTGGCAGCAAGTTAACCGGCCCAGATTTTTTAACTGGACAAACACATGATTTTCCGGCTCCTATGGACATCTTGGCCGGATGTTGAGATAACGTTATCTGGTCACAATTTTGGCTGTATAAGGGCGTTTTCTGTATAAGGGCGTTTTCTGTATAAGGGCGTTTTCCGGATATTCGAATCCTGGGTAATCGAGTTTCTACAGTACTTAGCTTTTTGTTAAGGTTGTTTTGTCCTTTCTATCGTGGTTGTTTCAGGACTGTCATCTTATGGTGAATACTGTCACCTCGTATCGTGGGGCGCTGGCGAAATCGCTGTAGCGTTCGTTTGGAATTGATGTTACTTCTGCTCCGTTTCGCAAGCTGTCTCGTGCGTTGTTTCACCTCTGGCCTTCTCATGTGCAGTTTGAGCCGTGCTGGTCCTTGGATCAGGTTCTCACTTATCTCTCTTCTCCTTGATTTGTTGTGGCCTTTTTGGTTCGGGATTGTTTTTCCAAAGTTCTTTTCTTGTTAGCATTGGCCTCTGGGGGTCGGGTCAAGGAGCTTCATGCTCTCCTCTGGCACAGGGGTTTCTGCTCCTTTGGTCAACGTGATAGGTTTGTTCATTTGCAGCCATCTCCTTTTCTGGTGAAACACCACTGCGTTTTGGAGGGGTCCTTGGGTGGTTGAGGTTATCTTGAGATGATTTCGGGGCTTTTAGTGTCCCCGCGGCCCGGTCCTCGACCAGGCCTCCACCCCCAGGAAGCAGCCCGTGACAGCTGACTAACACCCAGGTACCTATTTTTACTGCTAGGTAACAGGGGCATAGGGTGAAAGAAACTCTGCTCATTGTTTCTCGCCGGCGCCTGGGATCGAACCCAGGACCACAGGATCAAAAGTCCAGCGTGCTGTCCGCTCGGCCGACCGGCTCCCTCCCTCGGCTGACCGGCTCCCTCCCTAATTAATAATTAATAATTAACTCCCTCCCTCCTCCATAATTGATGCTTGGTTGGTCAAGCCAGGGGTGCATCATGTGTTGTGTCTGGTTGTGGCTCTCCCCAGTTATTTGCGTGCCACAGCTTCTGTGACCGGGGACTTCCATTGGGTTGATCCGGTTTCCCTTCTTCCCTGTTCCAAGGTTCGGGTCTCTCAGGTCGTCCGCAAGGTTATTAGGTCCAGCCAGCCTGCGGTCTATCCCTGTACCCATGACGTTCGTAAGTTTGCTGCTCTTGCTGCCGTCTTCGGTAACATGTCTTGGGCTGACATTCAGGTGTGGGGTTTTTGGAGGTCGAACACGGTCCTAGCTGCACACTACTTCGTAAATGTTCTTGGGCCAAGTCGAGCCTGTGTCGCTTTGGGTCAGCGGTTGCAGCCTATTGTTTCGACTTCGAGTTGAGTAGCGAGTGCTGACCACCTTCGAGGTAAGTCCATCTTGTTTTCCTCTTTTGAGATGTAGCTCTGGGGAGCTGAAGGGACTGGCCCCCAGAAAACCAGCATTGAATGTAATGAAATGCCATTTTCTGGGTGAGACCCGGAGGCTTCCCGGCAACCCTCCCTCTCCCCGGTCGGTGTTTGTTTCGTGTGTTTTGACATCCAGCCTTGAACTGGGGTGTGGATAGCCGGCACGAGGAGTCTGGGGCTCCCCCTTCCGGGGAGAGCGGGAGGTGCGCAGACATGCGGCACGTGTGACGTCATGTTCGTTTGCTCGTTTTCAGTTGGGGAGTTCTGTCCACTCATTAGTTTTCAGTAATAGTTTTAACCAGGATAAGGGGTTTGTTATGAGGTGCTTACCTTTCTGAGTGCCTGGCCCAGTCGATGGCAGACAGAATGCTCCAAATCACACGTGCACTTCTATAGGCCATTGCTCCTCGTGCCACTTTGAGGGAGGGGGGGGGCCAGGTTTTGGCTCATGGTCCCCGGTAGGCCTAGAACTCCATTTGCACTGACTGATGCCAAAGTCTAATAATATACATATCAGCCTGGATAGCTCTGGGAGCCTCTGGGTCTCGCCCAGAAAATGTTGTTTCATTACATTCAACACTGATTTCTTGGCAATTGCTTAATTTTTTGAAAAATATATATGGTATAATTAATACAGTACTTAAACATAAGAGTATACATTAGTGCAAATACTTAGTCTATCTTGAGGTTGTTCCATAGATCAGTGTACCTTCAGCCTAGTTAGTGATCAGGTCTCAGGAATTTCTTTCCTTCCCTCTTGGGCCTTTAATGGTTAGAATTGTGCTTTAAAAGTTTCTAGAGTAGCCAAACGGTGACTCCCTGTTGTTAGCCACACTGTGATAGCTCCCCCACTTACAATTCACATCAGCCCTTGCCAGTCATTGAATGCTTACGGAGGACCAGAGGCCTAAACCTGGCCCCATCACAGAGGCATAGAGAGCTGGGGGATTCATAATTAAAACAGACAACTGCAGTGGCAAAATGAAGTGAACAAACAATGCAGTAAATGATCCACCCAGTAGATTGGACATACACCCCCCTAAAAACAGGTGCCTGCAACCAGATGGCAGCACCACGGTAGTTGCCTGCTCCCCCTGTCAACATTCTCGGTCATTCACCTGATGTAAGCCTTATTTGATTATTCCATGAGTTGCAAGTTCTTTGGGCACTGAAATTTCCTAGTTAAGTGTTGGCCATCCTTTGATTTTTCCTGCTGAGGCCATATTTACTTGTGCATCATTTCAATCTATATTATTTGCTTTATAAGAGAATGTTTTCAAGCCTCACTTGTGTGGACCTTGGAAACAGTTCACCTCAAGCTACATGTGCTTAGGGCTACCCTTACCTAGACTCACTGGTGTTGCCCCTGACCTGACAGGGTTACTTCCCTTATAGCTTCAGGTGCTTGTTGTGGGGTTATGTGATTAAAGTAATTTTCAGTAACCCCCATTCTGCGCTGCTTAAAATATGACAAAACTGTGATGCATTTGTAAATTAAGAATTCCCCCAAAAAATTTTCTTCTTATATTGTTAAAATACATTCTCTGATCACAGGAAACAAAAAAAAATAAGTATGTGACATACTTTAGTTGTGATTGAGTTGAGAAGTTGAGCAATTTATGGGTGCTGGATGATGAGGTGCTAGGACATGCTTGCCTCTGCCGGCTCGTGGGTACCAGTTGCCACGAATATATTTTTCCATAATTATTTCAGTGTCTCTCACTGGATTCTTCTCTGGCTTTTTGCAGTAATATTATTCAATATTGTGTAATTTGAGGAATTTATATAGTTAAATATCATTATGCTCAAATTATAGTGCTCATATCTAGTGATACGTATATTTTATATTCTTAAATGAATATAACTGTATTTGCTTTTATTATACTATGTACACATTATATGTAACAATCTACATTTTTTGTGCACCATAATGAACTACAAACATCATGTGTGTGTTGATTGTTTATATGCACAGAACATGATTCCAAGGTTAGCTTAGTGGCCAACAGCTGTGTGGTTGGAGCTGCCACAAATATATTTTCTCAAGATGCGGACGGTTACTGGAGGTCTGAGGAAGCAAATGTGAGCCCCATGTATGAATGGGAGTTTAAAATTTTGTTAGGCATAAAACAATGCTGGTTACTGTGTGCACCTCAATGAAACAACCCTGGTTGCAATGAGCAGTTGCAGGGTTAAAAAATTAACTTGTGCAATAATTATTTATATTCAGGATTTAGTGACCAGGATGCTGATAATAGCAACATTGTGGTTAGAGTTAGCGATAGGCGTGTTATATTGGAGGCATAATGGCGAGTCAGTTGGTGTCGGCGTCATCAGCTGACAAGTGTTGATGCTGTGCTGTGTGTGTGTGGGCCAATCAGATCAGCTTAATGATTCATTATGGTGCACAAAAATGTAGATAGTTATATTAATAGTGTATATGTAGTGCAATAACAATAAAAGCACTATTTTCTTCCTCTAAGAATATAATATTGTCACTAACATTTTACCTGAATGAACCATATTTCTAGGGGAAGCCCCTTCGGCTCCCCAGAGCTATCCGGGCTGATATGAATGTATTAGAGCCTGGCATTAGTCAAAGCGAATGGAGTTCTTAGGTCTACCAGGGACCACCACGAGCCTGAACCTGTCCCCCTCAGAGAGGCACGATATGCAATGAATATAGAAACCCCCCTGTGGTTGGAAGCATTCTGTCTGCCATCGACGGAGTCAGGCACCCAGAAAAGTTGGCACCCCGAAACAAATCCTATCTGGTTAAAAATTGCTACTGAAAGCCGAACTGTTTTCATAAAGATGTGAAATCTTGGATAAAACTCCTGCTGAAAACAGAGAATCACTAATAAATGCTTGCATAGCAATTTCTAATGTCTTCAAACAAACTGTACATGACACCAAGGTACAACCAGACGCGGCGCAGAGCACGGAGTCTGGGACGCTGGAGCAGAGCGCGGAGTCGGGGACACGGGAGCAGAGCGCGGAGTCGGGGACGCGGGAGCAGAGGGCGGAGTCTGGGACGCTGGAGCAGAGCGCGGAGTCGGGGACGCGGGAGCAGAGGGCGGAGTCGGGGACGCGGGAGCAGAGGGCGGAGTCGGGGACGCGGGAGCAGAGGGCGGAGTCGGGGACGCGGGAGCAGAGGGCGGAGTCGGGGACGCGGGAGCAGAGGGCGGAGTCGGGGACGCGGGAGCAGAGGGCGGAGTCGGGGACGCGGGAGCAGAGGGCGGAGTCGGGGACGCGGGAGCAGTGGGCGGAGTCGGGGACGCGGGAGCAGAGGGCGGAGTCGGGGACGCGGGAGCAGAGGGCGGAGTCGGGGACGCGGGAGCAGAGGGCGGAGTCGGGGACGCGGGAGCAGAGGGCGGAATCGGGGACGCGGGAGCAGAGGGCGGAATCGGGGACGCGGGAGCAGAGGGCGGAGTCGGGGACGCGGGAGCAGAGCGCGGAGTCGGGGACGCGGGAGCAGAGGGCGGAGTCGGGGACGCGGGAGCAGAGGGCGGTGCCGATGGCGCCGGGGCATAGCGCGGTTTCGATGGAGCCGGAGCAGAGCGCGGTGTCGCGGGCACTGGAGCAGAGCGCTGCCCCTGGCAAAGGGAAACAAACAAAACAAGGACCCAAAATCTGTTGGTATTACAAATGAGGTACCTGTAACCATGAGATATCGGGAAGAATAAATGGAACATGTAAGTACGATCACCCTGGAAAGTGCAGAAACCGCCTCAGTACAGGTAAATGTACCAAAAGCTGTGAATTCTTTCACCCAGAAATTTGCAAGAACTCTTTAGACAAGAAAGAATGCTTCGATACGGAATGTGCAGCTTTTCATATAAGAGGTACCAGGCGAATAAAACTGACAGACCGCCACTATGAAAACAGCCACAACTCCATCAACTGGGATGATTTTTAGCAAGAGAAAGAGGAGGAGGAAGACTAAAAATGTCCAGACTCTACCACCTTCTCGGTCAAATGCTAGAGAGGATGCAAACACAGTGGCCTCCCTACCAGAGCCTCAGATATTAACACCAAGTAAAGCATCCAGCACTTCCACTAACACGATAACATCATTTATATTTGCCAACATCCAGGGTATAAAAACACGCAAATCCAACAAAGTTCATTTTATAGATGGTCTCCTTCATGAGGCAAATGCAGTGTTTGCTGCCCTAACGGAAACTCACACAAAGGACTACCATGATGGTGAAATATGGAGCTCAGAGTACAATCTTCTCAGATGTGACAGGAAACACCGGCTACAGGGTGGGGTCAGCCTCTACATCAAAGACACACTCATCTGTATTGAGCTGCTAAACACCTCAAATGATATGGTGGAAGTACTGATAATCAAAATAGAGATCCTAATTGTAGTTATTGTCCTTGTATATAAGTTACCGGAGGCAAACCTTCAGCAGTTTAAGAGACCAACTATTGAAAATGGAACATTGCTTGGAAAACCTCACAAATCCAGCTCCGATCATCATCCTGCTTGGGGACTTCAACCTGCGGACCTGAAATGGAAGCACCTGGCTAATACAGTAATATCAGAAAGAATTCCAGGAAGTAGCCAAAATGAACAGGCACATGCAAATGACCTGCTATAGATGTGTAACAGGTTTGCCTTAAACCAGCAAATAATAGAACCCACTAGGAAGGAGAACACGCAGGACCTCATTTTCACGATTAACCCTTCAATTGCCCATCGCATCATATGATGCTTTGACCGACTTGCAGTAAATTGCGCATCGCATCATGTGATGCTTTGGAGTACTACGCAAGATTTAAACGGCCCGCGGATACACGGGGTTCACCACACCTTCATCAGGGCTCTTGTAAACAGACGCAATTTTTTAAAAAAATCGTGGGCCAAACTCCCGGGTGTTAGGGGTCTCAGTATTGAGTCAGCTACCAAGCCTGACGCACGCAGCATGAACTCACAGCACTGCTGTTCAGCTTGTGACCACAGCATCGCCTAAATATGCCATAATATACTTGTTCATGCTATTATGTAGCGATGATATTATTACAGAAGACCCCTGACTGTGATAAAACTGACCAGGGTTCTGATAATAGCAGGATTGTGGTGATATTTGGCGCTGTGCGCCATGGAGGGAGGATGGTGGCGTTGTCTTTTGAGTGTTTGTGGCCACCTTTTATTGACTGCACTCACCATACCAGCTTAGTGGTTCGCTATGGTGAACACAAATGTAGATACTTATATATAACGTGTGTATAGTGTGAGATAACAGCGAGAGTAGGAGGTTGGGAGCCACCATTTTGGTGAGGGAGGGAGCGTCGTCTGCAGTACTTACCATGTTGTTTACTGATGACCACGATGGTCTTTGGGCACCATACCAGTTTACTTGTACAAGTATGGTGAATAAAACAGGTAGATATTTATATATAATGTGTGTATATAGCGTAATAACACCACAAACAGTATTGTTGTAGGAGAAATATTTGTGTGTCTGGCCTTGAGGGCGGCCGCCACCAGCTGACTGTGTGAGTAGCTATGTCTTTGTGCCTTTACTCACCATACAGCTTAGATGTACAGTTATGGTGAACAAAACATGTAAATACTTATATATAACATCTGTATATAAAAGCAAAAACAGTATGGTGGGTGGAGAATGGTGGCAAGTCAGGTGAGGTGAGGTAAGGGAGGGAGTGGCAGCCAGTTACTGCCTGCCACTGCCACTCAGCATACCAACTTAGTGGTTCGTTATGGTGAACAAAACATGCAGATACTTATATATAACCTGTGTATATAGTGTAATAACTGACAAAGTATTTGTTCACTGTTTGATGAACATAATTGAATCAACAATATGCACACCATATTTTTGAGTACAGCGATGATTCACTCATTTTATTATATAAATATATCACACTACACACTATTGAATAATATTACAGCAAAAAACTACGAAAAATGAATCAGAGACATTGAAATAATTAGGTAATTACAGTGGAACTTCTATTAACGAGTTTAATCCGTTCTGGCACTGAGCTCGTTACCTGGAAAACTCGTCTTTGGAAACAAATTTCCCCATTTAAAATAAAGGAAATAAATTTAATCCGTTCCACTCCCAAAAACATCCATACTTGTATGACTTTTTTTTATGTAAATATAATACTGCACATGTAAATATAAATGTTTTGTTATAGTGTTTTAATATTTACTTTACCTTATGAAGAGTAGTTGCTGGCTTGAGGGAGACGATGGAGAGGTGGGAAGGAGGAGAGGGGTTATGGTGTGGAAGGAGAATCCACCTCTGAGTCAGGCGCTCTCTCTCTTCTTGGGAATTTCACCCAAATTTCATTTCAAATGTCACACAAGGATGCGTTAGACCAGCACCAAATAAAAAACTATGTTGATTATACTCGTTGTGTCAACAATATAATAGTCTTACCACGAAGATACAATACAATGCCGTTTTCTCAAATAGGCAATGTGGTTATTAAAGAAAACGGAAATTTCATGGCAAACATGTATACAATCCCCAAGTCGATCGAATAAGAATTGGATTTTAAAGAAATATTTGCTCAAATGACGCTTGAGCACAATGTTTGGGTGCATTCAAGATAAAAAAAGTGTGTTACGTTCAAGCGACATATACCTGCGAAAGTGATAACACTTTCATAAAGTGTTATCACAAAGTGATAAATTAATTAAACATTTTCACACACTGGGTTGTCACTGCTTTATCAGGGCAGCTTTTCCAAGAATGCGTTCATCTTTTCAAACATTCCAAACACTTCCCTGATCTCAGTGGAAGAGGCAGCATCCTCCCTTACCTCCTCATTCCCTTACTAATGGTGTAAATTGTTGATGAGGACCTGCCATACTTCCTTGTGAGATCAATCACACAGACACCACACTCATGCTTTGCTATAATTTCCTTCTTGAAAATCCATAATAATTGTCTTTCTTCCTCTTGAAAACACTATCTTTAGCAAGCAGCTTCTTTGGAGGCATCGTGTGTTACAAATTGTAGTCGCAAAACCACTAAAAACCCAAAGAAAAGCTCAAATAAATCCAGAGGGATGCTTGTCGTGTGAGATACAACAACAACACTGGCGTCGGAGGCGTCCGAGAATTTGCGAGAACCCGCGAGTTGGAAGCGCCATGTGGTTTCACTCGTTAATAGAGGCGAGCTCGTCAATAGAGACAAATTTGCTGCGAGTGGCTTGCTCGTTACTGGAAAAACTCGTTAATAGAGCCACTCGTTAATAGAGGTTCCACTGTATCTCTTTGTGGAAACTGAAGCCTGATGGCTGGTGATCAACAGGCCGCCTGGGACGCACGCTCAGTCAGCGCCTGATTTTTGCCAGAATTTCCCGCCCTATAGTAGGCAATATATGCCACTTACGATTTTTTTATTATTTTTCCCATGATCAGTGAACACAAATTAACAGGTTAACCCTTAACATGCTCGGGGTCTAATATCCTGCCATCCCCACAGGCGCATGTCATTTTGAAAAAAAAAAAATTATTTTTTCTTTCTAACCTGTTAATTTGTGTTCACTGATCACGGGAAAAATAATAAAAAAATCGTAAGTGGCATATATTGCCTGCTATAGGGCGGGGAAGTCTGGCAAATTATAGGCGCTGACTCAGCGTGCGTCCCAGGCGGTCTGTTGCTCGCAAGCTGTCAGGCCAGAGTTGGCACAAAGAGATAATTACCGAATTATTTCAATGTCTCTGATTGATTTTTCATACTTTTTTTTGCTGTAATATTATTCAATAGTGTGTAGTTTGATATATTTATATAATAAAATGAGTGAATCGTTGGTGTACTCAAAAATATGGTGTGCATATTGTTGATTCAATTATGTTCATCAATCAGTGAACAAATACTTTGTCGGTTATTACACTATAAGCACAGGTTATATATAAGTATTTGCATGTTTTGTTCACTATAACGAACCACTAAGTAGCTATTATGAGTCAAAAAGTAATGAGGAGTGACCGCCGTGTACCAGCCAGCCACTCCCGCCCTCCCTCCAGTCATCTGACTCACCCTCATTCTCCTCCCACAATAATGTTTTTGCTATAATTCACTATATACAGATGTTATATATAAGTATCTACATGTTTTGTTCACCATAACTGTACATCTAAGCTTGTATGGTGAGTAAAGGCACAGAGATGTGGCTACTCACACAGTCAGCTGATCTGCGGCCGCCCTCAAGGTCAGATGCACTAACATTTCTCCTCCAACAATACTGTGTGGTGTTATTACGCTATATATCTTATATACAGACGTTATATATAAGTATCTACATGTTTTGTTCACCATAACTGTACATCTAAGCTTGTATGGTGAGTAAAGGCACAGAGATGTGGCTACTCACACAGTCAGCTGATCGGCGGCCGCCCTCAAGGCCAGACGCACTAATATTTCTCCTCCAACAACACTGTGTGGTGTTATTACGCTATATACACACATTATATATAAATATCTACCTGTTTTATTCATCATACTTGTACAAATAAACTGGTATGGTGCCCAAAGACCATCGTGGTAACCAGTAAACAACACCGTCGTCTGCACGGTGGCGTCGTGCAGACGACGCCACCGCTCTCACCAAAATGGCGGCTCCAAACCTTCTCTTGCTTTTTATACCCTCTATACGCACGTTATATATAAGTATCTACATTTGTGTTCACCATAGCGAACCACTAAGCTGGTATGGTGAGTGCAGTCAATAAAAGGTGGCCACACACAGTCAAAAGACATCGCCACCACCCTCCCTCCCACAGCATTACACCTCCTTCCATGGTGCACAGCGCTAAATATCACCACAATCCTGCTATTATCAGAACCCTGGTCAGTTTGATCACAGTCAGGGGTCTTCTGTAATAATATCATCGCTACATAATAGCATGAACAAGTATAATTTGGCATTTTTAGGCGATGCTGTGGTCACAAGCTGAACAGCAGTGCTGTTAGCTCATGCTGCGTGCGTCAGGCTTGGTTGCTCACTCAATACTGAGGCCAATAACACCCGGGAGTTTGGCCCACGATTTTTTTTAAAATGGCGTCTGTTTACAAGAGCCCTGATGAAGGTGTGGTGAACCCCGTGTATCCGCGGGCTGTTTAAATCTTGAGTAGTACTCCAACACATCATATGACGTGATGCGCAGTTTACTGGTACAACGTGCAGCACGTCATATGACGTGATGCGCACTTTAAGGGTTAAGAAGAAAAAATAATTTTTTTTTTTTTTTGGTATGTGCCTGTGGGTGTCAAATTGTATATAGCTATGCGCCATTTAAGGGTTAAACCTTAAATGGCGCATGGCAATATACACCATTTGACACCCACAGGCACATGCAAAAAAAAAAAAAAAATCCTAACCTGTTAATTTGTGTTCACTGATCATGGGAAAAATAATAAAAAAAATGTAAGTGGCATATATTGCCCGCTATAGGGCGGGGAAGTCTGGCAAAAAACAGGCGCTGACTCAGCGTGCGTCCCAGGCGGCCTGTTGTACTCTACAGTACTTTTCCTCATTCTCATATCGGACATTGACAAGGACACAATCAGGGCACTGGGCATTGACAAGGGCACTGTATCATCCTTTGCGGTTGACACTAGGATTTTCGTGAGAGTAGGCAACTTAGAGGACACGACAAATCTCCAATCAGATGTAGATCAGTCTTTCTATAGGCTACAGAAAATAATATGGTGTTTAACGAAGATAAGTTCCAGCTCGTGCGCTATTGGAAAAAATGAAAATATATAAACGGAAACCACGTATAAAACTCAGGCAAATCATAACATAGAACGAAAAGGCAATGTAAAGGATCTGGGTGTGCTTATGTTGGAAGACCTCACCTTTAAAGAACACAATAAAGTAGCCGTCACAACTGCAAGAAAAATGACAGGTTGGATAACAAGAACTTTTCACACTAGAGATGCTATACCGATAATGATACTTTTCAAAACGCTAGTGCTCCCTAGAGTGGAGTACTGCTGCACAATGACAGCCCCCTTCAAAGCTGGAGAAATTGCTGAACTGGAGAGCGTGCAGAGATCCTTTACTGCTAGATCCACTCAGTAAAACTCTAAACTGCTTGGACAGATTAAAGAGCCTAAATCTGTATTCCCTTGAGCGCAGGCAGGAGAGAGATATAATAATTTACACATGGAAAATATTAGAGGGGCTGGTCCCAAACCTGCACACAGAAATAACATCACATGAGACCAGGAGGCATGGCAGGATGTGCAGAATACCCCCGTTAAAAAGCAGAGGTGCAACAGGTACTCTGAGAGAGAACTCTATCAACATCAGAGGCCTGAGACTGTTCAACACGCTTTCACTACACACAAGGGGCGACCACTCAGTGTTCAAGAGAGAACTGGATAAACACCTCCAAAGGATACCTGATCAGCCAGGCTGTGATTTGTACATCAGGCTGCGAGCAGCCGCGTCCAACAGCCTGGTTGACCAGGCCAGCAACCAGGAGGCCTGGTCGACGACCAGGCTGCAGGGACGCTAAGCCCCGGAAGCACCTCAAAGTAACCTCAAGGTAAGGTGTTGGACAGAATTCCTCAAACTAAAATTGACCATGATGTCACAACTGTCACTGTGCCAGTACATTAGAACTAGTGAATAGAGTACAGTACAGAATAGAACCAGTGAAGAGCAGGGGTGCCATAGGCACAATCAGAGAACACTGTATAAACATCAGAGGTCCACGGTTGTTCAACACCCTCCGAGCGAGCAAAAGAAATATTGCCGGAACAACCGTGGACATCTTCAAGAGGAAACTAGATTTATTCCTCCAAGGAGT
Organism: Procambarus clarkii; assembly: GCF_040958095.1. NCBI lineage: Eukaryota > Metazoa > Arthropoda > Malacostraca > Decapoda > Cambaridae > Procambarus > Procambarus clarkii. The sequence goes on from NC_091198.1 coordinate 26,282,641, forward strand.
GCCGGACCAACCGGGCTGTGGTGGGTATGTGAGCCTGCAGGCCGCTCCAAGCAACAGCCTAGTGGACCAAACTCTCACAAGTCAAGCCTGGCCTCGGGCCGGGCTTGGGGAGTAGAAGAACTCCCAGAACCCCATCAACCAGGTATCAACCAGGCCACTATCTGCGCAGCTCCCCCCTCCCCAGGAGGGGAAAGGGGGAGCATCAGACTCCCCGTGCCGGCTATACACCCTCAGTTCTCTGGCTGATGTGAAACCTGGCGATCGTGCAACTCTGGCTCCAGACATTTTCCAGTGCTATACCTTGTAGTGTGGTCCAGTCCTGTGGTGGTGTGCGAGCCAAGAGTAATTTCTCAAGTATTCGGGCTGTATGTGCCTAGGGTTCCCTTCCCTAGATGCCCTGTAAGTACTCCCCTTGTGGCTTGGGGTTATCTTCCACAAGTTGCTTGGGGTCTGCCGCCATTGGGGTCTTTTACTGCTCGGTGATTGCCCACCCTTGGGGCCAGCTGGGGTGTCTCATGCACCACTGTTGTCTCTCTGGGTAGGGGTAGTTTCATCACTGGTAGGAGTGCAAGGTACTGTGCAGCTAGTTTTCACCATTATATAGTGGCTGGCTCTGTTCCATCTGGGTCATTGTCCTCTTGCAGGGTTTTCTTTTACTTTTTGTCTGCTGCCTGGTGGGGGGGGGGGGGGGTTCTGCCCCATGGTGTTGGTACCCCCTTCTATATGAGTGGGGCCCTGACAGCTGAGTGGACAGCGCTCTGGATTCGTAGTTCTAAGGTTCCGGGTTCGATCCCCGGTGGAGGTGGAAACAAATGGACAGAGTTTCTTTCACCCTGCTGCCTCTGTTTACCTATCAGTGAATAGGTACCTGGGAGTTAGACAGCTGCTACGGGCTGCTTCCTGGAGGGAGTGTAATAAAAAGGAGGCCTGGTTGAGGACCGGGCCGTGTGGACGCTAAGCCTCGAAATCATCTCAAGATAACCTCAAGATAACCTCAAGATATATATTTGGTTGTGCTTTACTAGGTCCCTTGAGAGTACACGTCCCGGGGTTCAGCTATTAGTAGTTCGCTTGGTAGTTTGGGGCACCGGTTAGCAGTACCTTGCCTGGGCTTCCCTTAGCAGAGCATCTAAGGGTCCTGGAAACCCCCATTGGGGCTTAATGGTCCAATGAATACGTCCCCTGTGTCCCATCTCGCTTCATGCGAGTTTGAGGGTTGCTCTGTCTCCTTGTTTTCAGGACAAAGATAGGCACCAGTTGTACCTTGACAATACAATCACCAGTTGTGCCTCCGTCTTGCTGCCTGTTGGGTCGGTGACACCTTTGACCTGGAGTCTGCGAGTGGTGTTCCTTGCTTGTACTCCATTTCATCCATTCCACTGATCTTGATATTCAGGTGCAGGCAGTTTCGGTGTTGCATGTGCGTTTTAGGTTGCTGCAGCGCACCAGGCTGGTTGCTAACTTAGATGCCCCTTCCACTGTGACAACAGGGGCATTCGAGCCTGTTCCTCCAGCCAGTGCTTCTGGGTTTGACCAGTGGGACCCCTTTGTTCCAGCTTTTCCGGTGGACTCTGCCTTTTCTTTTGAGGCAGAGCGTTTGGAGGACGGCTCGGCCCCGGGTCCTGGTATGGAGGCTCCCGGGGCAGGGGAGGTGCTGACTTGGGGGACTTGGGCCCCTTTTGACCTCTACTTTCATTTTGGTACCCTCTTTGCAGGGCTTGTTGTTGCAGGGGGTGGGGTTTTCTTATTCCCCCTCTCCCTGTACGAGTTTGATATGGCGTCAACCCCTCCCCGGGTTTGGTTGCAGGTTCCCTTGGGTACGTCTGTCTCTTCTTTCCAGAGGTTTTCAGCCTCTCGCATCCAGCCCATGAAGTGCGGGGAAGGCCATTGCGGCTTACCTCCTGCGCGACCCGGACTACACCTCAATAATGAATCCTGCCTCTTTTGAGTTCGGTTCTTCCTTTCCTTACTGGTTGCATTATGCGATTCCAGAGTCGTCCTGGTTGGCAGACTGTCCTGTCTTTTCGATGGGAGGTATGGTATACATTCTGTCGGTCCCGCACGTAGAGTGGCAAGAGCTCCCGCACACCAAGTGGCAAGAGCTCCCGCAGGCCGAGTGGTGAGAGGTCTCGCATGCTGAGTGGCGAGAGACCCATATGGTTCTTCAGGTTTACCGGGGGAGGGGGGGGGGTTGAATGCCTCTATGCTTGCTTGTTCTCCCCTGCCCTTCCTTGGGATGTCAGCCAGGTACAGCTTCACGTGCAGGTCCTCTTCCTTTCGGCTGCCCTGGTTGCTAAGGACTTCCACGTCCGTGGCTATTTGGCTTCCGTCTTGCGTTTCTTTTCCCTTTCTGAGCTATCTTCGGACTGGTTTGAGGATGACGCGGAGGCACTGGGTGCCGATCCTGGTTCTGGTGTGCTGGTCTTGGCAGTACGGTCGTCAGCTGCCTTGTTGAGGCTGTTTGCACCAATCCTGCAGGAGGAAGTATCTCTCTTCTTTGCTTCTCGTCTCGCGTGCCATCAGGCGCTACTCGCTCAATCCTTGGAATCTACTTGGGCTCTAGCTCTTAGGTTTTTTATGCCTTTTCTGGGGGAAGCTCCATCGGCTCCCCGGAGCTATCCAGGCTGAATGGATATGTATAACTTTCTGGCATCAGTCTATTGTGCTTGGAGTTCTTGCCTACCAGGGACCACAAGCCAGAACCTGGCCCCTTCAGAGAGGCACGAGGAGCAATGGCCTATAGAAACCCTCCCTTGTGGTTGGCAGCATTCTATGTCTGCCATCGATCATGACAGGTATCCAGAGAGGTAGGTGCCCCAAAACAAACCCCTATTCTGGTGAAAGATATATCGCTACCAAAAGCCGAACGAGTAGACAGAACTCCCCAAACAAAATTAGCAAACTACAGTGTGTCCTCACTTGAACGAACTATATGGGGCGAAGCCGATTCGTTCCAGTGCGGAATTCGTTCCATCCGTCCGGCCCCAACAACCTTCTTATTTTAAACATATGCCAGGACACATTAGTTTGTTTCTTTGTTGTGTGGTGCTTCATTATAATATCTTTCATGCTCTTTTGGTGTCAATAATAATCTGAGATGCGAGAATCACCATCCCCCACCCCACCCACACCATCCCCCACACCACCCACACCATCCTCCACACCACCCACACCATCCTCCACACCACCCACACCATCCTCCACACCACCCACACCATCCTCCACACCACCCACACCATCCTCCACACCACCCACACCATCCTCCACACCACCCACACCATCCTCCACACCACCCACACCATCCTCCACACCACCCACACCATCCCCCACACCACCCACACCATCCCCCACACCACCCACACCATCCCCCACACCACCCACACCATCCTCCACACCACCCATACCATCCCCACACCACCCATACCATCCCCCACACCACCCATACCATCCCCCACACCACCCACACCATCCCCCACACCCCCCACACCATCCCCAACACCACTAACACCATTCGCCCCCACCACCCACACTCCCCACACCACCACCCACACCATCCTCCACACCACCCATACCATCCCCACACCACCCACACCATCCCCCACACCACCCATACCATCCCCCACACCACCCATACCATCCCCCACACCACCCACACCATCCCCCACACCACCCACACCATCCCCCACACCACCCACACCACCCACACCATCCACACCATCCCCCACACCATCCACACCATCCCCCACACCACCCACACCATCCCCCACACCACCCACACCATCCCCCACACCACCCACACCATCCTCCACACCACCCTCCACACCACCCACACCATCCCCCACACCATCCCCCACACCACCCACACCATCCCCCACACCACCCACACCACTAACACCATTCGCCCCCACCACCCACACTCCCCACACCACCACCCACACACCTCACACCACCACCCACACCATCCCCCACACACCCCACACCACCCACATCATCCCCCACACCACCCACACCATCCCCCACTCCACCCACATCATCCCTCACACCACCCACACCATCCCCAACACCACTAACACCATTCGCCCCCACCACCCACACCATCCCCCACTCCACCCACATCATCCCCCACACACCCCACACCACCCACATCATCCCCCCACACCCAACCACACCACCCACACCAACCCACCCACACCACCCAAACCACACCACACCACCCACACCACCCATGGGGTGTATTGAAGCAGCGGGCTTGGAAGCGTCTCAACTCTCCCGACAAACAAAAATGATGGGTTGACAGGTCTCCTCTCACACCTCCAGGACCCCCCCCCCCAGGTACCCAGCCATACACACCACAATGCCAAGTCAGCTATTGTTTTCTACAGGAAACAATAAAACATGTTAATGATTAATAATGTATATTAATACACGAAAATTAACATATTTTGGCATAAATATTTTACAGCTAAGATTGAGATTTATAATAGAGTATGAATGAGAGGTTTGGCAGCCATGCATGGTGAGCACCCTTTTCTCTCCACTTCCACCTCCCCTGACAACACCTTCCACCACTGACCCTACCTGCCTCTTTCCACCACCTGCCTTCCCTGACACCGCCTGCCTCCCCTTACCCGACCTGCCTCCCTTGACCCCACCTGCCTCCCCTGACACCATCTGCCTCCCCTGACCCCACCTGCCTCCCCTGACCCCACCTGCCTCCCCTGACCCCACCTGCCTCCCCTGACCCCACCTGCCTCCCCTGACCCCACCTGCCTCCCCTGACCCCACCTGCCTCCCCTGACCCCACCTGCCTCCCCTGACACAACCTGCCTCCCCTGACCCCACCTGCCTCCCCTGACACCACCTGCCTCCCCTGACACCACCTGCCTCCCCTGACCCCACCTGCCTCCCATGACACCGCCTGCCTCCTCTGATACCACCTGCCTTCCCTGACACCGCCTGCCTCCCCTGACCCCACCTGCCTCCCCTGACCCCACCTGCCTTCCATGACACCGCCTGCCTCCTCTGATACCACCTGCCTCCCCTGACCCACTTGCCTCCCCTGACACCACCTGCCTCCCCTGACCCCACCTGCCTCCCATGACACCGCCTGCCTCCTCTGATACCACCTGCCTCCCCTGACACGCCTGCCTCCCCTGACACCGCCTGCCTCCCCTGACACCACCACAAATGATGCCAGCCACCTCACCAAGGCCTAACGTTCACACGACCTGTGCTTGTTTTATTGGCCTCCTCAAAATTTATTCTAAATAGGTATTAGTACAGTACGTAGGCTGTTAGAGGGAGGGAGGGAGGGATCCAGGAAACAACCCTCCCCCCCTCCCACCCCTCACCCCCCCAATGGCTCAGGGAGCGACCAGCCGGCCACACAATGCCAGCTGTTATCTACACCCCAATTGTATTAAAAATTCTGTGAAAAGGAAATGTGTTCAAACTGTTTAAAATATGTACTGTATATATTACAATTTTCACCATTATTATTGCTCCAATATGACATTTTTCTAATAAAAAGGCTATTTTCAGTGTAGATAATGCGATAATTATCATTAAATTGACTCTTGGCATCTGATGACGAGAGGAGAGTGAGGTAGTAGGTGGTCTCTGTGGTCAGTGGCAGGAAGGAGGGTGGGGGCGGGGGAGCATGGAGGCGCCAGTCACGTGTTGCCTCTTCTGACACCACTTGCCTCCTGATAACAACTCTCTCACCAATGCCCCCCTGACACCATTTTATCACCCTTTCAGCTGGTTGTCAGCTGCCTGGCTGACAACCTGCTTCCCATGAGAATACGTAACTTACACCACCTGCCCCCTAACAAAAAACCTTAACTACTGACACCACTTGCCACCTGGCAACAACTCTCTCACTAATGCCCCCTGATACCATTTTATCACCATTTTTATCACCATTTCTCCCTAGAAACAATGGGTAAGGATAATAAAACACTACATAACTGTTTACACTCTGGCGAATCATAGTTGATGACAGCCAGCTCCGACGCTTGGCCTCGGTGACCGCTTGGACGAACATTCCTCACTTAATCGAACATTTGTATGTTCCACTGAACATTTGGTACCGAATTCAATTTGTTCGGCTTTTCCGGGAATTCGATAGAGCGGGGTTCGTTAGTCTGAGGAAGCACTGTAGCATGACGTCATCACGTCGCCACACTGCCGTCTGCGCAACTCCCCCTTTCCTGGGAAGGGGAAGGAGAGCCCCAGACCATCCGCGCCAGCGATCCAACCGGCAGTTCTTGGCTGATGCAATTCTGGGAAAGTCTTGTGCCTCTGGCTTCGGAATTTTTGTCACAGTTCTGTGTCTTGTGATGTGGGCTGTCTCTCCAGGTGGTGTGTGAGCCAAGTGTGTGATATTCCAAAGTACCCGGGCTGCATGCGCCCAGGGCATGCGCTGGGTGAGTCCCGGTGGCTCCCCGGCAACCCTCCCGCCCTCTGGTCTGCATTTTTTTTTGCAATTTTTTATATCCAGCCTCAGAACTGGGGCGGGATTCACCAGCTTGGGGGTCTGGGGCTCCCCCCTTCCCACTCCCTGGGAAGGGGGGAGCTGTGCAGACATGCGGCACGGCTCGTGTGACATCATGCATGTTTGCTCGTTTTTCTTTTTGGGGAGTTCTGTCCACTCGTTTGTCGATTTTCGTTGTTAACCAGAATAGGGGTTTGTTTTGTGGCGTTTACCTTTCTGGGTGCCTGTCCCGGTCGATGGCGGATATAGAATGCTCCAAATCACATGTTCATTTCTATGGGCCATTGCTCCCCATGCCTCTGTGAGGGGGGGGCCAGGTTCTGGCTTGTGGTCCCCGGTAGGCTAGAACTCCACCCACATCGACTGATGCAAAATAGTTTGGGTATCCATATCAGCCATGGATAGCTCCAGGGAGCCTCCAGGACTCACCCAGAAAATGGTGTTTCATTACATTCAACGCTGGTTTTTTCACGTTGGTTGAAGCTTAGAATCTGAATTGGTGCATGGCATTTGCTGGGGTGAGTTCTGGGGGCCCCCCTCTCCCCCTCCCGGGGAGGGGAGGGGTATGTGGATGAGCAGCGTGGCAGTAAAGTGTGATTTTTGCTTGTTTGCTTGCTTGTTTTCTTGGGATTGTAGGGAGTTTCTACCTCTGTTCATTTTTTGTTTTTGTTTCTTACCATGTGGGTTTGTTTTGTTATGCCTACTTTTCTGTGTACCTAACCCCGGTCGATGGCAGATAAGGAAAACCCCCAACCACAAGGGGGGGTTTTCCAGGGCCATTGCTCCCTGAAACCTCTCTGACAGGGCCAGGTTCTGGCGCTGGTTCCTGGTAGGTCTGAACTCCATAGCTTATGTCCCAGTCTAATATAAAGTACATTAGCCCGATAAGCTCCGGGGAGCCTCCAGGGCTCACCCAGAAAATGGCGTTTCTTTACATTCAACGCTGGTTTTCTGGGGCGAGCCCCGTCGGCTCCCCGGAGCTATCCAGGCTGAATGGATATGTATAACTTTCTGGCATCAGTCAATGCGTGGAATTCTTGCCTACCGGGGACCACGAGCCAGAACCTGGACCCCTCTAGAGAGGCACGAGGAGCAAGGGCCTATAGAGACCCCCCTTAAAAATTGGGAGCATTCTATATCTGCCATCGACCGAAACAGGCACCCAGAAAGGTAGGCGCCTCAAAACAAACCCCTATTCTGGTAAACTATTGCGACCGAAGACCGAACAGGTGGACAGAACTCCCCAAACGAAATTAGCCCTCATAACGTCATCATGTCGCCGCGCCGCCGTCTGCGCAACCACCTCTCCCCCCCCCCCACCCCCCCGGGAGGGGGAAGGGGGGAGCCCCAGACCCCACCGTCGGCGACCCAACCATTAGTTCTCAGGCTGATGGGATCTGGTGCGGTCGTGCTTCTGGCTCCTGTTTGCAGTTGCAGTTCTGTTCCTGGTGGTCTGAGCTGTCCGTTCCAGTGGTGTGTGGGCCAGGAGCATTATTCCACGGTGCTCAGGCTGCATGCGCCTAGGGTTATCTTCCCTAGGTGCCCTGTAAGTACTGCCCTTGGGGCTTAGGGCTACCTTCCCTGGGTCGCCTTGGGGTCTACCTCCGCTGTGCTGTGTACTGCTCGGTACTTGGCCGCCCTTGGGGTCAGCTGGGTTTTTTTCTTGCCCTTGTTTGTCTCTGGGTAGGGGGTAGTTTTCGTCACTGGCAAGGGCGCGGGGTACTGCACAGCTAGTTTTCACCAATAACAGTGGTCGGCTCTGTTCCGCCTGGGTACGTTGTCCTCTTGCGGGGTTTTTCTTTTGTTTTTGTTTTTGCCTGGTGGGGGGGTCTGCCTGTTTGGTCCCCCCATCGCTGTTCTTGGGGTTTGTCTCCAGATTGTCTACTTGGTGGTCCTCCCTGCTTGGCCCCCGTGAGTGTACACGTCCCGGGGGTTCAGCTATAGCAGTTTGTTGGTAGTTTTGGGTGCCGGTTCGCAGTACCCTGCCTGGGCTTCCCTTAGCGTGTTATCAAGGCTAAGGGCCCTGGAAAACCCCACAGGGGCTACGTGGTCCGCTAGGTGTGTCCCCGGAGTTCCCCCTCGCGTACTGCGAGTTTAACGGTTGCTCTGTCCCCTTGTCTCAGGGGGACACTCACCGGTTTTGCCTCCACCATGCTGCCTGTTGGGTCGGTGATTGTTTTGACCCAGAGTCGTGCGACGTGTGTTGTCTGTACGTACTCCAGTTCACCCAGGCTACTGCGCCTGATATGCGGGTGAGGACAGCTGAGGCGTTGCATGCTCGATTTAGGTTACTGCACCGCGCTAGGTTGGTCGCTGCCCCGGATGCCCCGAGACTGCCCCGTTTTGGTTATAGGGAACCAGACTTGGGGGTGGGGGTCGCTTCGGCTCTGGTTCCGTCCACCCCTCCAAGTCCTTCCCCTTCTGTTGCTCGTTCGGTCCCCCCTCCCCCCCTTGCTGCCGGCTCCTAAACGTCTGAGGGTTTCGGAGCCGGGGCAGGGTTTAGTCGGTTGTGAGACTCGGGCAGTCTCGGGGGTGTCCCCTTCTGGGGCAGTGGCGGAGGCATTCGAGCCTGGTCCTTCTGCCGAAGCTTTTGGGTCTGGCCAGTGGGCCCCCTTTGTTCCTGCTTTGTCGGCTGCTCCCACCTTTTCTTTGGGGATGGGGGCTCAGGAGGACGGCTCGGCCCCGGGCCCTCTGGGTGAGGTTCCTGGGGTTGGCTTGGGGGCCTTGGGCCCCATTGGACCCCGCCTGGGTTTTTTTGCCCTCCGAGCAGGGCTTGGTGTTACAAGAAGAGGGGTTCTCTTTCGCTCTCTCCGCGTACGAATTGGATTTGGTATCCACCCCGTCCCGAGTTAGGTTCCGTGATCCCGAGGGTTCTTCGGTTCCGTCTTTCCAGAGGTTTCCCGCTTCCCGTGTTTCGGCTTCGGAGGTGCGGGAGGCCTTGGCGGTTTACCTCTTGCGTGACCCGGATTATGCCTTCCTGACGGATCCTCGTTCCTTCGTGTACGGATCCCCAGGTTCGTGCTGGTTTCATTATGAGGTTCCGGAGTCATCCTGGTTGGCAGACTGTCCTCTCTTTTCGTTGGAGGCTTGGCACACGTTCTGTCGGTCCCGTGCGCTTGAATGGCGAGAAGTTTCCTTGGCGTTGTAGGTTTTCCTGGGGGGCGCTTTCGAGCATCTGAATGCTTGTTTGTTCGCCCCTGCCCTTCCGCGGGATGTTGGTGTCATGCAGCTTCACGTGCAGGTTCCTTCCCTCTTGGCTGCCTTGATTGCGAAGGATTTGCGGACTCATGGCCTGCTTGCTTCGGCTCTGCATTTCTTTTCCCTCCTTGAGCTATCCTCGGATTGGCTCGAGTTGGATGTGGGAGCGCTTGGGGCCGCTGCTGGGTCTGGTGCGCTGCCCTCGGCTGTGTGGGCATCGTCTGCTTTGTTGAAGCTCTTTGCGCCCATCCTGCGTGATGCAGTTTCGCGGTTCTATGCTTCTCACCTCACGTGTCGTCAGGCGGTGCTAGCTTCCTCCTGTAAGTCTGCCTGGGCCCTGGCTCTTCGTTTATCCTCGCCCTTTTGTCCGTTGCTGTTTGCGGAGGCTGTGGTGGGGCAGTATCTGCAGGCAGCCTCGGTTAGTTGTCGGCCTATGTCGGAGTTGTTGTTGCTCCGGGGGGCTCGTGGGGGGCCTTCCCGGAAGGGGTCGTGCCAGGGCTCGGGGGTTTTTTCGTCGGGGTAGGCCTTTGGTGCCAGATTCGGGGCTGGCGGCGCCTTCGGTTCTGGCTGTTGCTGGACGGAGTGGGCTCCATCCTGTTCGCCGCCTTGGTTCTCGCAAGGTGCGTCGGCCCTTTCACGGTTCGCCCCATTGACGGGGCGGTGGGGGGGCGGCTCGCTCGGTTTGCCCACGTCTGGTCCCACGATTCATGGGCTTTTCGGGTCGTTTCACGCGGCCTGTGGTGGTGTTGGGTGGCTCTTCCTCCCTTGGGGGGTTCGGGGCTTGCGGGGCAGGCCTCTTCTCCTGCGCTCTGTCAGGTCATCTCGGAGTGGGTTCGCTTTGGCGTAGTCGAAACGACGTCGTCCCTCAGGTGGGTTTCCCGCTTGTTTCCGGTTCCGAAACGGGACTGCGCAGACCTCCGGTTCATTCTGGACTTGTCCCGTCTGAACCCGTGGGTGTTGTGCCCCTCCTTTCGTATGACTACGCTGTCCCAGGTCTGTCTTCTCTTGGAGAGGAGCGCTTGGATGGTGTCTCTGGATCTCAAGGACGCGTATTGGCACGTGACGGTTCATCTGGAGTTCAGGGACTGGCTCGGTTTTGTTGTGGGGCGTCAAGGTTACCGCTTTCGTTGTCTTCCCTTTGGGTCGAATCTGGCGCCACGCGTTTTCACACGCCTCACTTGGGTCGTGGTGGCCCGCCTGCGTCTGCTAGGTGTTCGGGTGCTGGCCTATCTCGACGACTGGCTGGTTTGGGCTCCCAGCCGGTCTGTGTGTCTGCTCGAAAGGGATTTGGTTCTTTCCCAGCTCGCCAGGTTCGGGTTCTTGGTGAACTGGAGGAAGTCCCATCTGGTTCCCTCTCAGGTTCGGTCTTGGCTGGGTCTGGTTTGGGACGCTCGGACTGCTTCCTTGTCTCTTCCTCCGGCGGCTCTCTTGCGCCTGCGGTCCCGCCTTCGCCCGTTTCTGAGGGGTTCCCGGGTCACAAGGTGGTTGCTCGAGAGTTTGTGCGGGAGCCTGAACTTTGCCATGATGGTCTACCCGCCGGGTCGGGTGTGGCTTCGTCGGCTGTTCTGGTTCCTTCGGGGCCGGCCCTTCCGCCTCTCTCGCGATCGTTGGGTTCGACCTCCGGGGGCTTTGCGTCAGTTGCTGCGTCGCCGGCTTCCTCTTCGGGTTTTTCGGGGTTCGGTGCCTTGGCGCCTTCCCGTGCCCTCGCTCGATGTGTACGTGGACGCGTCGTCTCGGGAGCAGGTCGGCCGAGCGGACAGCACGGGGGACTTGTGATCCTGTGGTCCTGGGTTTGATCCCAGGCGCCAGCGAGAAACAATGGTCAAAGTTTCTTTCACCCTATGCCTCTGTTACCTAGCAGTAAATTAGGTACCTGGGTGTTAGTCAGCTGTCACAGGCTGCTTCCTGGGGGTGGAGGCCTGGTCGAGGACCGGGCCACGGGGATACTAAAAGCCCCGAAATCATCTCAAGAGAACCTCAAGATAACCTCTTGGCTGGGGTTTTGTGACCAGTGCTCACCAGGCCGGCCAGGGACGGTGGGTTCCGTTTTACCGTCGGGCTCACAGCACAGTGTGGGAGTTCGCAGCAGTGTGTATGTCGCTCCGGAGGATTCGAGTCGCTCGCGGATCGACGATCCGGCTCCATTCGGACTGCACCCCAGTGGTTCATTGTTTGAACCGAGGGGGTTCGATGCGATCCTTGGCCCTTTGGGGCTGGTCGCTTCGGGTGACTCGTCTGCTGAGTTCTCGGGGTTTGGCTCTCCTGGCGGTTCATGTCCGGGGGGTGTCCAACGTCCTGGCGGACGGCCTGTCTCGGTTCCGTCCCCTGTCCTCGGAGTGGACGATCGATGCCGACTCCTTCCGTTGGCTGTGCCGGATGTTCGGGACTCCGGACGTGGATCTCTTCGTGTCGGTGTGGTCGAGGCGTCTTCCAGTTTATGTGGCACCCTTTCCCGACTGCGAAGCCGTCGGGGTCGACGGGCCTTGTCGGGCCTGCGTTGCTTTGGGTCGACGGTTGCAGCCAGTTGTTTCGCCTTCGCGTTGAGGAGTGAGGACAGACCACCGCCCGGGTAAGTCCCTGTTTTTTCCTTATCTTTGGGTAGTTAGCTCCGGAGAGCCGACGGGGCTCCCCTTAGAAATCCAGCGTTGAATGTAATGAAACGCCATTTTCTGGGTGAGTCCCGGAGGCTCCCCGGCATCCCTCCCTCCCTCCAGTCGGCGGTGTTTTTCGCGTTTTTGACATCCAGCCTAAGAACTAATAGTTGGGTCGCTGACGGTGGGATCTGGGGCTCCCCCCTTTTCCCTCCCGGAGAGGGGGGGGGTTGCGCAGACGGCGGCGCGGCGACTTGATGACGTCATGAGGGCTAATTTTTGTTTGGGGAGTTCTGTCCACCTGTTCGGTCTTCGGTCGCAATAGTTTACCAGAATAGGGGTTTGTTTTGGGGCGCCTACCTTTCTGGGTGCCTGTCCCGGTCGATGGCAGACATAGAATGCTCCCAATCATAAGGGGGTTCTCTATAGGCCATTGCTCCTTGTGCCTCTCTAGAGGGGGGCCAGGTTCTGGCTCGTGGTCCCCGGTAGGCAAGAACTCCATGCATTGACTGATGCCAGAAAGTTATACATATCCATTCATCCTGGATAGCTCTGGGAGCCTCCGGGACTCACCCAGAAAATGGCGTTTCATTACATTCAATGCTGAATTTTTGCCAGACTTCCCCGCCCTATTGTGGCCAAAATATGCCACCTACGATTTTTTTCCCTGTGATCAGGGAACACAAATGAACACTTCTATAAGATGAAAGAATTTTTTTGGATTTTTTTTTGTTTCACCTGTGGGTGTTGAAGGCAAAATGGCCCTTAATGGCCTAAGGGTTAAAACGCTTAAAACACAAGGTTTTATTTTTTCTAAATATAAGGAGCAGTACTACCAGAACCTTAACTGTGTTCAACTGATAGCACGATTAATTCCTCCAAAAAATATATGATCAGCTAGTCTGTAGTTGTTACCACATTAGACTGTATGCAGCAGTGACAATCTGTCTGTCTGACCACACATGAACCAAGAGGCCTGGTCAGAGACCTGACTGCTGGGATACTGAATCTCTGTGAACCACCTCAGGGTAAACTCAATGTAAAACTTTTACAATATATGATTTTATTTGCTTATTTTCTCAACAGAAAACATTACTGTCATGATGAATGTTGACACAGCACTGAAAGAAGAGGTAAAAGTAGAGGTTACTGCAAAAGAGCTTAATGTTCATATCTCCGACAAACAAATTCTCCAAGGACATTTCCAGCACCCTGTTAAAGCCGACTTAGTCACATGGACACTTGGTAAGTATCTCTTTCTTTTAAGGGATGTGTGACAATCTCCCTTTTCTTGAATGTCTCCCTTGGTAGCTTCCCAGAGTTTATGCACTGGTATAGCTGAGCCTTGAGAATCCCACCAGGACTCTGATATTCATGCTGGTCTTCTGGGAGCCAGAAACAGAATCTAGCACACACTTTGAGATGAGTGTAGCTTGGGGATCAGAGGAAAACAGGAAGGTAAGTTTGATAAAACAAAACAAGCAACTGCTTAGAAAATAAAAATTGTGCTTAACCTTTCAACTTCATATTACAACCAAGGATGTTCGGTTGGTGGTGCGCATTGCAACCTTGGATGTATTTAGGTACTTCATAAGATACAAAACCGACTGGACATCCCTGTGACACCTCAGGCTGTTAGTAAACATTTGCCATCCTTAAACAAAATATTGTGGGCACTCATCTTCAGCAGACCAACAATGTGGTGTGGACATTAGTGATGGTCTCAATTCTTTGCAGTTCACCATTCAATCCCCAACCATCTAAGTAGTTGGACACCATTCCTTCCCTCCATCCTAACCTAAATCCTTATCCTCTTATCCCTTCCAAGTGCCATATAGTCATAATGGCTTAGTGCTTTCTTCTAATAATTATCTTCTCCTTAGCAGGAAGGCCTCAGTACTGTACTCGCATACCCATGAGCAGCACATGCAACACCAGCTCACAGCAGTGCCATACTGTAAGAATTTGATGATAGAGACATAGATGATTTGAGGAACAGGGAGGGAAAGGAGTGAACAGCACCTAACCAAAACGGGGCGGCTCTAGGGCATCCGAGTGGAGAACCAATCTAGCGCAGCAGCTCCGGAGCATCCGGGTGGAGTACCAATCTAAACCTAGCTTGCAACATGGATGCCGCCTGTACTCTGAACATCAAGGACATCAGAAGCGTACTGGAGAACAAGCAGAGAACACCTCTCGCAAGACTCTGGGTCAAGGTGTCAGTGACCCAACAGGCAGCATGACGGAGGTAAAAGTGGAGACGGTCACCCTGAGACAAGGACACAGCAACCAACGAACTCGCCAAAGACTGGATGGAACCCGGAAGACACATCCAATGGTCTCCCGAGCCCCGACAGGGTTTTCCAGGGCTCGTAGGATGACTGCTATGGGAAGTCATGGCAAGGTGTTGCTAACCGGTTAACACCCAAGATAACAAGGGGTAGATGCAACACTGAAAACCCTGCGACGTGTACAATCACGGGGCCTAGCAGAAGGCCACCAAACACTACGAGTGGAACTATAGCCACACTAGTCAAAGAAAATAAAAAAGAAAACCCAGCAAAAGTACACCGTCCTCAGAAACAACAGGAACCGGTCGCCGCTTAGGTGGTAGGACGCGCAACACCTTGACGCCCTAACCAGCACACCACCACTCCCTACCCAAGGCTAAACAAGGGTCCCAAGAACCAGCTGGCCCCAAGGGGCGAGGCAAATGCCAAGCAGCAAGAACCTCGACAGGAATGGTTCCCGAACGCCCCAGGGAAGATAACCCTGTCATGCAGGGGCAGTACTGACAGGGCGCTCAGGGAAGGAAGCTCCTAAGTGCATGCAGCCCAGGTACTGATGAGGAACACCTGGCCACCGCACAACACAACACACGGCAGGGAAAGCCACGAAGGCAAACACCGCCTAGGAAACCGAGGCCAGAGAATCAGCTTACGAACTGAAGTGCTAGGAAGCCGGCGTGGTGAGGTCCGGGGCCCCCTCCCCCCCTCCCCTTCTCAGGGAGGGGAGGGCTGCGCAGACAAGTTGAGTGGCAGGAAAGTGTGACGTTTGCTTGTTTCCTTGTTACCTTGGGATTGTAGGGAGTTTCTACCTCTCTGTTCGGTCTTTTGTTTTAGTTTCTTACCATGTGAGGTTTGTTTTGATATGCCTACCTTTCTGGGTGTCTAAACCCGGTCGTTGGCAGATAAGGAAACCCCCAACCATGGGGGTTTTCCAGGGCCATTACTCCCTTAGACCTCTCTGAAGGGGCCAGGTTCTGGCTCATGGTCCCTGGTAGGTCTGAAGTCCATAGCTAATGTCCCTGTCTAATATAACATACATTAGCCCGATAAGCTCCAGGGAGCTGTAGGGACTCCCCACAGAAAAGGGGACTTACCCGTGAGGTGGTCGGTGCTCCACACCTCAACTCGAAGTTGAGACAGGCTGCAGCAGCCGACCCAAAATGACACAGGCCCAAATATGCCCAGAAACGTTCACGAACTAGCGTGCAGCCAGGACCCTGTTTGACCGCCAAAAACCCCATGCCCGAATGTCAGGCCAGGATTTGCTCCCAAAAACAGCAGCAAGGGCAGCGAACTTACGAACATCATGGGCATGGGAATAGACCGCAGGTTGGCTAGACTTAATAATCCTGCAGACGACCTGAGAGACCCGTACCCTTGAACAGGGAAGAAGGGAAACCGGACCAATCTAAAGCATGTCCCCGGACACAGAAGCCGTGGCATGCAAATAACGGTGGAGGGCTGCAGTCGGACACAAAACATGATGCACCCCCAGTCTGACCAACCAAGCATCAACAACCCAAGGACCCCTCTAGAAAGCAGCAGTCTCATTCTTCGCCAGAAAAGAAGGAGACGGCTGCAGACAAACAATCCTATCTCTACGACCTAAAGAGCAGAAACTCCTGCGCAGGAGGAGAACATGAAGATCCCCGATCTGACCCCGAGAGGCCAATGCTAACAGGAAAAGAGCCTTCGAAAAACAATCCTGTACCGAAGGGGCCACAATAAACCGAGGAGAAGAGATAGGAGAGCACTCAGTCCAAAGATCAGGACGGCTCAGGCGGCGCATGAGCAGGCCGGAGGTGAAACAACGCACGAGACAGCTTGTGAAATGGCACAGAAGTAACATATATATACCGAAAACAAGCTGAAGCGGCTCCGCCAGCGCTGTACAGTACGAGGTGACAGTATTCGGCATAAGACGGTCCTGGAACAACCACAAGAGAAAGGACAACACCACCCGAACCGAAAGCAGAGTACAACGACGAAGAGTAAGAAAGAAACGGAAGGACCGCCAGGAAACTTCATGCTGCCGCCGAGACTTAGCCCACAGGTGGGACACCATCAACGAAGCCACCAGATCATCATACAACTGGTGATAAATTTGAGTCAAAAATACCAAACACGAAGACTCAAGGAGAAGAGTGAACCAGTCTCGTAACGGACTTGGCTGATCTTCTGAAAGAGGCGGAGCCGCGGAAAAACCTCCGGGTTCAGACACCAAGCAAGCAGAGCCTGAAACCACGGCTGGGCCGGCCACCATGGAGCCAAGAGGACAATGCACTCCTGGTAAGGAGTCTCCAAGCAAGCCAGGACCTGGCGCAACAGCTGAACCAGAGGAAAGAGGTACAGGAACCCCCACCTCGACCAGTCCTGCCGAAAGGTGTCGATCCCAACAGCCTCATGGTCGGGGAAGGGCGCCATGTACAGTATACAGGAAGATGCCTCGACCAAGCCGGTGCGAAAAGGTCCACCTCCGGGAGCCAGAACGTCTGGGCAGAGCCAACTGAATGAGTCGGGGTCGATTTTCCATTCCGTGGACAGGGGAACAAACCATGACAGGCCGCCCGCCAGGACGTTGGACACCCCCCCCCCCAGAAGTGAACCGCCAGGAGAGCCAAACCACGAGAACTCAGCAGGTGAGTCACTCGAAACGAAGCAACCAACTCCAAAAAGCCAAGGACTGCATTAAACCCATTCAGTTCAGGCAATGAACCACCGGGGAGCAGTCCGAATGAAGCTGAATCGTTGATCCCCAGGCGACCCGAACCCTCCGGAGAGCAAACCACTCCGCTGCGAACTCCGCCACCGGACTGTGCACCCAACGGAAGGACGGATTCCACCGCCCCTGGCCGGCCTGGTGAACACTAGTCACAAAACCCCAGTCGAGAGATGACAAGTCCGCGAACACATCAAGCGAGGGTTCGGGTAGGCGTCAAGATACTGAATCCCAAAAAACCCGAAGAGGAAGCCGGCCATGCAGCAGCCGACGTAAGGCCCCCAGGGGTCAAACCCAGCAACTGCGAGAGAGGCGGAAGGGACGTCCTCGAAGGAACCAGAAAAGCTGACGAAACCAAACCCGACTCGGCGGGTAGACCATCATCGCAAAATTCAGGCTCCCGCACAGACCCTCGAGCAACCGCTGGGTGACCCGGGAGCCCCCCTCAGAAACCAGCGCATGCGGGACCACAGCAGAAGGAGAGACTCTGGAGGAAGAGACAAGAAAGCGGTCCAAGAGTCCCACACAAGGCCCAGCCATGTCCAAACCAGGGAGGGAACCAAGAACCAGTTCACCAAGAACCTGAACCCGGCTAGCTGGGAAACCACCACACCCCAGACCAGGAGATACGCAGACCGACTGGGAGCCCAAACCAGCCAGTTAGCGAGGTAAGCCAACACCCTAAAGGTGTTGGTTCATCAAGGTAAAGGTTCATCAAAAAGGTGACACCCCTAGGGTCAACACTTGCAGCAGAGGAGCTCCAGCATATTTCAACAATCCTAAGTATTGTAGTACAGGTTGATGGTAGTGAGTGGTGTCCCAGAGAACATAAAGGTATAGTGCTCTTGAAAAATAGGTGAGATAACAGGAAAGTGCTAAGGGAAGTGAAAAATCGGATGATAAAAATTTTCCCTAGTGTTTACAGTGCAGAGAAGAGCATTCAAGATGGCCACTTGCAAGGGGAAAAGCAAAACAGAGCTTGATTTTGAGGGATTCAATGAAGAAAGCATTGATATTAGCAGTCTACATAACAAGTTGGTAAATTTAGATACTATAGTGAACTCTCATGTAGAAATAATTAGTAAATTGAAAGAAAGTAATGACCATTTGAATAGCAAAGTTTTATGTCTTGAGGGTTTAGTGAAAGACTTGCGCAAGGATAAGAATCAATTGGAAACAAATTGCAAAGCCATGGAAGAAGAAAATATACTCTTAAAAATAGCTTTGGAAGAAGTTAAAGTAAATTTAAACATAAATGACTATAATAGGTTAGGCAAGGAAATTCAACAGGAGAAACAGCTTTTGTCAGCACAGATGGAGGAAGTTACACAGGGAATGGAACAGTGCACGAAGGACATGCAACTCACCTATGTACAAGTGGCCAAGGAGAAGGAGAAAATAGAAGCAGTAAAGGAAGCCAAACACTGCAGCAACCAGGATAAAACAAACATTAGGCTGGAAGTCAGAAAGGAACAGGCATCAAACCCGAAGTTGGTACAAAACACACTCAATTGAAGTGAGTCCCTATTAATTTTAGGTTGCAAAGAAAAGAAGATAACATCTAGGTCAGAAAGAGCTGTAGAAGAGGCAAAAGTAGTAGATAAAATTGTTGGACTAGTGGAAGGTCTTATAACCAAAGAGAATGTCTGTGACTACAGGAGAATTGGTAGGTACGAAAAAGGGAAAGATCGACCCTTGTGGATTACCCTGAATTGTGCTAAACAGATGGAAGAAGTACTAAGAAATGTTAGGAAATTACAAAGTGATGAGGAAGGGAAATTCTGGTTATTAAGACAAGATCTTTCAAAAGAAGAGCAAGAGAAGCTGAAACTGAACTGCGTCAAGGCAAAAACATCTAAATGAGAGCAGGAACGAAGAAGAAATAGTTTTTTTCTGTGGGGAGCCCCTACAGCTCCCTGGAGCTTATCGGGCTAATGTATGTTATATTAGACCAGGACATTAGCTAAGGAGTTCAGACCTACCAGGGACCAGCGCCAGAACCTGGCCCCTTCAGAGAGGTTTCAGGGAGCAATGGCCCTGGAAAACACCTTTGTGGTTGGGGTTTTCCTTATCTGCCATAGACCGGGGTTAGGCACCCAGAAAGGTAGGCATAACAGAACAAACCCCCACATGGTAAAAAACAAACAAAAAACCGAACAGAGAGGTTGAAACTCCCTACAATCACAAGGAAACAAGCAAACATCACACTTTACTGCCGCGCCGATCGTCCACGCAGCCCTCCCCGCCCCGAGAGGGGGAGGGGGGAGCCCCGGACCTACCGCGCCGGCTGCCAAGCTTCAGTTCGTTCGCTAATGTCAACTGGGATAGACGCTTCTCTGGCCTCAGTTTCCTACGCGGTGTTTGCCTTGTGTGGCGTTCACTGCCGTGTGTTGTGTTGTGCGGTGGCCAGGAGTACCTCATCAGTGCCAGGGCTGCATGCGCTTAGTGGCTGACTTCCCTAAGCGCCCTGTGAGTACTGCCCTTGCGTAACAGGGTTATCTTCCCTGGGGCGTTCGGGAACCATTCCCGTAGAGGTTCTTGCTGCTCGGCATTTGCCTTGCCCTTGGGGCCAGGTGGGGCTTGGGGCCCTTGTTTGGCCCTGGGTAAGGATTGGTATTGTGCTGGTTAGGGCGTCAAGGTGTTGCACAGCCTGCCACCTAAGCGGCGGCTGGTTCCTGTTGCCTCTGGTGACAGTGTACTTTTGCGGGGTTTTTCTTTTATTTTTATTTTCATGCCTGGTGGGGGTCTGCCTAGTGTGGCTATATTACCACTGGTAGTGTTTGGCGGCCCTCTGCTAGGCCCCCGTGATTGTACACGTCGCAGGGGTTTTCAGTGCTATCCTCTACCCTCTTGTTATGTTTGGGTTTCTTAACCGGTTAGCAACACCTTGCCCGAGCTTCCCGTATTTGTTACCCCTACGGGCCCTGGAAACCCCTGTCTGGGCTCGGGGGACCATTGAATGTGTCTTCCGGGTTCCAACCCGTCTTGTACGGGATTGTTGGTTGCTGTGCCCTTGTCTCCGGGTGACAGTCGCCATTTTTACCTCCGTCATGCTGCCTGTTGGGTTACTGACACCTTGACCCGGAGTCTTGCGAGAGCTTCTCTGCTCATTCTCCAGTACTCTCCTGATGTTATTACTGTTCAGAGTACAGGCGGCATCCGTGTTGCAAGCTAGGTTAGATTGCTGCAACATGCTAGGTTAGTTTCCCACTCAGATGCCCCGAGGCCGCCCCGTTTGGTTAGGTGCTGTTCGCCCCTTTCCCTCCCTGTTCCCGGCTCCGGTCTGTCTGTGGGTTTCGGGGTCGGGGCGGGGTTTTAGTTGGGGCCGAGACTCGGGCGGTTTTCGGGGGCTGCCCTGTTTGGGTTGGGGGTTGGAGGTTTTTCGAGCCGGTTCCTCCTGCCAAGGCTTCTGGGTCTTACCAGCGGCCCTTTCTTGCTGCCTTTCCCATGGACTCTTGCTTTTCTTTAAGGGCGGAGGGCTTGGAGGATGGCTCTGCCCCGGGGCCTCTGTTGTTGGTTCCCGGGGCTGTTGGGGATGCCTGCTAGCAGTTCTGGGGCGGTTTGCCCCTGCCTGGGTTTTCTGCTGTTGGGCGACGTTTTTCGCCCATCCAGTCTGCTAGCTTCCCACTTTTGCTGGCGTGTTTTTGTATTTTTAGCGTCAGCCACAGCCCCTGCTGGCGGCCATTTTCGTCTGCCGGTTTCCCGGTGTGGCTACCAGGGAGGTGCTGCGGTTTGTTTACATGCGACTGGGTGTGCGAGCGAGCTTCTGGGGTGAGTTTTCACCTTTTTTCAGGGGTTTTTATTCTCCTGTTGTCTTTTCTTTTCTTTTCTGGTGTTTTCTGCCCGTTGCCTGTTTCTCTAGGAACGTTTGGGTGTTGCTTTTACATCGGGTTTTCCATTTTGTCTGTTTTGGGTCTGGGCCTTTGGGTTTGGACTCGGTGTCCCCTGGCTGGTATGCTTGCTCCAACACCTTGTCCCTCGGTTTTCGGTCTGTTATGACTGTTTTCCCAGGGCTTTCTGTCTGGGGGCTGTGCTTTGCCTTTTGTGGTGTTCTCCGCCGGCAAATGTGGTGGTTTGGGCTCCCCCTGGTTCGATTCTTTTGCAATGTATGTACTCACCTAGTTGTGTTTGCGCAGGTGGAGCTCTGGCTCTTTGGTTCCGCCTGTCAACCGTCATTCACCAGGTGTACAGATTCCTGAGCCCATAGGGCTCTATCATATCTACACTTGAAACTGTGTATGGAGTCAGCCTCCACCACATCACTTCCTAAACACAATGTGTGTGTGTACGCATGTGCATGTGTACGCTGTGTGTGTGTGCACATGGGTTTACACACGTGTGTAACATATCTTGTGTGTTTGTGTATATGTATATGCATGTGTATATACATAATGTGTATATGTATGTGTACTTTTTCTTTCGGAAGGGGTTCTGTTCCCTACTCTGTTGACGTGGCGCTGGGGGAGCAGCTTGCTCTGTTGACTCTCGCATGGTCCCGCTGTTGGTGGGCGCTTTTGGTTGTCTTCCGGCCTCTGGTGGCGTCGGTAGACAGCTTCTTCCCCGTTGGGGGGGTTCAGCGCTGGCGGGGTGGGTTTCTTCCCCTGCGCTTCGTCATGTCATCTTGGTGGGTGCGTTGGACGTGGTCGATCCGCCCCATCCTTCTGGGGTTCCTGTCTGCTCCTTGCAGTCATGGACCTTTCGCCTCTGCAGTTCTTCTGGACTTCTTCAGTCTACACCCTGGATTCTATGCCCTCCTCGAGGGACTGTTGTCTCCTGTCCGGTTTCTGTTGGGGCCGGGTGCCTGAATGGTGGCCCTGGACCTCCAAGTCACTTCTTGGCACGTTCCTCCAGTTTTCTGGGACTGGCACAGTTGGTGGTGGGGCTTCAGGCTTGCTGCTTTTGTTGCCTTCCCTATTTTGTAATGGGCACTTGGTATATATATTTTTTTGCATCTTTACCGGATCTTGGTGCCCTGTCTGAGTCTGAGATTCGGTGTTTGGCCTACCTCGACGACTGGCTGGTGTGGGCTCCCAGTCAGTCCGCTTGTCTGCTCGCCAGGGGTGTGGTTCTTTCCAGATTGCCGGGTTTGGTTTCCTGGTGATCCGGAGGCCATTCCATCTGTTTCCGTCCCGTGTTCGGACCTGGGCCTTGTTTAGGGCTATTGGGCCACTCGTTGTTTTTCCCTCCAGAAGTGTTACTGCGGCTGTGGTCCTGCCTTCGCCTGTACATGAGGGGGTCCCGGGTTGCTCAGCGGTTGCTTGAGCAGTTGTGCAGGAGTCTGAACTTCGACGTGCTGGTCTCCCCGCTGAGTCGGGTTTGGCTTCAGCGTCTGTTTGGTTCCTTCGGAGACTCCCCTTCCGCCTCTTGTATTCGTTGGGTTCATTCCTCCGGGGATTTTGTGTTGGTGCTGCGTCACCAGCTTCCTCTTTGGGGTTTTCGGGGTTCCATGCCTTCGCTCGATGTGTTCCCGAACGGGTCATCTCTCGGCTGGGGCTTTGTGACCAGTGTTCACCAGGTCGGCCGAGGTTGGCAGAGTCTGTCCGTCCGTCGGGCTCACAGCACGGTTCGGGAGTTGTGGCTGTCTGGTTTGCGCTTTGGAGGGTTTGGGTCACTCGGTGCTCTACCATTCAGCTCTGTTCGGACTGTTCTCTGGCGGTTCTTGCCGGAACCACAGGGGTTTTGGCTAACCGTGAGGTTCATGTCCGGGGTGTGTCCTGCGTCCTGGCGGACAGCTGTCCCAGTTCATTCCTTTCTTCGCGGATTGGCCAGTCGTCGTCGACTTGTTTTGTTGGCTCTGTCGGACATATGGACTCCTGGCCGTGGATGTCTTCGAGTTGGCATGGTCTAGGCGTCGTCCATTTTATGCGGCGCCCTTTCCCACCTGCGAGGCATTCACGGTGGATGCTTTTCAGCAGGACTGGTCAAGGTTGGGGTACCTGTTCCTCTTCTCTCGGTCCAGCTGTTGCTTCGGGTTCTGGCTCGGTTGCAGCCCATTCCCACGAAAGCAGTCCTTATGGTTCCTTGGTGGCCGGCCCAGCCTTATTTTCAGACGCTGCTTGATAGGTGTTCGAACCCGGGGCGTTTTCCCATGGCTCCGCCTCTTTCGGCAGGTCGAATCGGTCCTGTACGTGACTGGTTCGGCCTTCTCCTCGGCTCTTCGTGTCTGGTATTTTGACGTGGGTATCACCATCTCTGTAGTGTTCAGGTGGCTTTGTTGACGGTGTCCCACCTGCGAGCTTCGTCTTGGCGACAGTATGACGTTTCGTACGCTTTCTTGTGTTTTGTTTCACCTCCGGCCTGCTCATGCGTCGCCTTAGCCGTTCTGGTCCTTCATCAGGGTGCCTTCTTCTCTTCTCGGTTTGTGGTAGCCCCTTCGGTTCAGGTTTCTGCTCTTTGGTACTGGTGGATGATTTGTACGCCTGCAGCCTTTCTCCATCCTGGCGACTGTTGAGACGGCTGCTTTCCGGAGGGATTCTTGGGTTATTGATGCTTGATTAGTTTGGCCGGGGGGTGCGTCCTGTGTTGTCCAGTTGTTTTTTTGCCGTTGCCTGCGTACCGTGTCTGGGGATGCGCTGTGGTTGATCCGGTTCCCCTCGTTACCTGTTTTCCGGGCTCGGGTCTCGTAGGTCGTCCGCAGAGTTTTTCATTCTTCCAGCCTGCGGTCTGTCTTTGCGCCCGTGCTGTTCAGACGTTTACAGCTTTTGCTGCTGTGTTGGCGACATCTGGGCTCATTTCGGGCGCAGGGATTTGAGGGTCGCACAGGTTCTTGGCCACCCATTCTTTATGCGCGTCTGCTCCTGTGCGTTCTTGTTGCCTTGGGTCGCAGTTTGTGACCTGTTGTCTCGGCTTTGCGTTGCAGAGTTTGTGGCGGCCGCCTCCCAGGTTGGCCCTTTCTTTTCCTTCTCTTTGGGTATGAAGCTCCAGGGAGCCGTAGGGGCTCCCCACAGAAAACCAGCGTTGAATGTAATGAAACGCCATTTTCTGGGTGAGCCCCGGAGGCTCCCTGGCAACCCTCCCTCCCTCCCACCGGTCGGCGTTTTTTTCGCGTTGGTTGAAGCTTAGCTTCCGAACTGAAGCTTGGCAGCCGGCGCGGTAGGTCTGGGGCTTCCCCCTCCCCCTCACGGGGCGGGGAGGGCTGCGCGGATGATCGGCGCGGCAGTAAAGTGTGATGTTTGCTTGTTGCTTGTTTCCTTGTGATTGTAGGGAGTTTCTTCCTCTCTGTTCGTTTTTTGTTTGTTTTTTACCATGTGGGGGTTTGTTTTGTTATGCCTACCTTTCTGGGTGCCTAACCCCGGTAAATGGCAGATAAGGAAAACCCCAACCACAAAGGTGTTTTCCAGGGCCATTGCTCCCTGAAACCTCTCTGAAGGGGCCAGGTTCTGGCGCTGGTCCCTTGTAGGTCTGAACTCCTTAGCTAATGACTTGGTCTAATATAACATACATTAGCCTGATAAGCCCCTGGGAGCCTCCGGGGCTCACCCAGAAAATGGTGTTTCATTACATTCAAAGCTGTTTTTTTTTTTTTTTTTTGTGGAGAGCCCCTTCGGCTTCCCAGAGCTGTACCGCACTGATGTATATATATTAGACCGTGGCAACAGTCAATCGATGGAGTTCTAAGCCTACCGGGGACCAGCGCCAGAACCTGGCCCCCTCAAGAGAGGCACAAGGAGCAATGGCCTATAGACATCCCCATGTAATTGGAAGCAGTCTATATCTGCCATCTACCAGGTCAGGTACCCAGAAAGGTAGGAATTTCAAAACAAACCTCAGCTGGTTAAAAATTGCAAACTGAAAGCCGAACTAGCAAGCAGAACTCCCCAATTGAAAACAAGTAAACAAGTATGACGTCACCACAGCCGGCATGCCGCTGTGTGCATGCGCTGGAGGGGGAAAAAAAACGAGACAGATATCAAATAATATACACCTGGAAGATACTGGAGGGCCAAGTACCAAATCTACACAGTAAAATAACAACGTATTGGAGTGAACGATATGGAAGAAAATGCAAAATAGAACCAGTGAAGAGCAGAGGTGCCATAGGCACAATCAGAGAACACTCTATAAACATCAGAGGTCCACGGTTGTTCAACACCCTCCCAGCAAGCATAAGAAATATTGCCGGAACAACCGTGGACATCTTCAAGAGGAAACTAGATTTATTCCTCCAAGGAGTGCCGGACCAACCGGGCTGTGGTGGGTATGTGGGCCTGTGGGCCGCTCCAAGCAACAGCCTAGTGGACCAAACACTCACAAGTCAAGCCTGGCCTCGGGCCGGGCTTGGGGAGTAGAAGAACTCCCAGAACCCCATCAACCAGGTATCAACCAGGAAGGAGGGAAAGGGGGGTTCCTAGACCTCATGCACCGGCTACCCAACCTCAGCTCTCAGCACGGCTGCATAGCGGTGTTGTTCTTCTGTGTTGGTGGTACCTGCTTGATACCTGCTTGATGGGGTTCTGGGAGTTCTTCTACTCCCCAAGTCCGGCCTGAGGCCAGACTTGACTTGTGAGAGTTTGGTCCACCAAGCCAAGGCTTGGAGCAGCCCTCAGGCCCACATACCCATCACAGCCTAGTTGCTCTGGCACTCCTTGAAGAAAATAATCTAGTTTCCTCTTGAAGATGTCCAAGGTTGTTCCGGCAATATTTCTGATGCTCGCTGGTAGGACGTTGAACAACCGTGGACCTCTGATGTTCATACAGTGTTCTCTGATTGTGCCCATGGCACCTCTTCTCTTCACTGGTTCTATTCTGCATTTTCTTCCATGTCGTTCAATCCAGTACGTTGTCATTTTGCTGTGCAGATTTGGGACCTGTGCCTCCAGTATTTTCCATGTGTATATTATTTGGTATCTCTCTTGTCTCCTTTCTAGTGAGTACATTTGGAGAGCTTTGAGACGATCCGAATAATTTAGGTGCTTTATCTCGTCTATGCGTGCCGTATATGTTCTCTGTATTCCCTCTATTTCAGCAATCTCTCCTGCTCTGAAGGGGGATGTGAGTACTGAGCAGTACTCAAGACGGGACAACACAAGTGATTTGAAGAGTACAACCATTGTGATGGGATCTCTGGACTTGAAGGTTCTCGTAATCCATCCGATCATTTTTCTAGCTGACGCAATACTTGCTTGGTTATGCTCCCTAAACGTTAGGTCGTTGGACATCATTATTCCCAAATCCTTGACATGCTGTTTTCCTACTATGGGCAGATTCGATTGTCTTTTGTACCCTGTATTATGTTTCAGATCCTCATTTTTGCCTTATCTGAGTACTTGGAATTTATTACCGTTAAACAACATGTTATTTTCTGCTGCCCAATCGAAAACTTTGTTAATATCTGTTTGTAGATTATCAATGTCTTCAGCAGAGGTAATTTTCATGCTGAATTTTGTATCATCTGCAAAGGAAAACACAAAATAATTTAAACAGGGAGATTGAAGAAATCGAACTGAGACTGAAGCATTCCTATCAGACTGAAGAAAGGCAACTAGAACAGAAAGCAATTCAAGAAATAAAGAAAAAAACAAAATATTTCTTCACATATGCTAAATCAAAAGCAAAAACCACTGCCAGTATTGGACCTATTCATATTAGTGAAGGTACATACACTGAGGATGACAAAGAAATTAGTGAAATCCTAAAAAAAGCAGTATGAGGACATGTTTAGCACTTTGATACACAGGATGAAAGTGGAAGATTTGGACAATTTCTTTATGAATGATATCCAAACACCTGTAAATATAACTGATATCAACACGAGCGTAGCAGTTTTTGAAAGAGAAATTGACAATATGCCCATGCACTCAGCCCCGGGTCCAGACTCATGGAATTCAATATTTATAAAGAAATGCAAAGTGCCAGAGGCACAGGCACTCAGTATAGTGTGGAGGAAGGTTCTGTGGTGTGCTAGCCAAGAGTATCATAAGAGTACTTGGGCTGCATGCACCTAGGGCCACCTTTCCTAGGTGCCTTTTAAGTACTGCCCTTGCGGTTTAGGGGTTACCTTCCATGAACTGTTCAGGAAACCACCTCCGCGACGTTCTGTTGCTGCTCAGTGATTGCGCTGCCTTGGGGGTTTAGCTGGGGTCGTTCTTACTCCTGTCGATCTTGGGTAGGAGGTAGTATTGTCGCTGGCTGGGGAACAAGGTACTGTGTAGCTGTCTGATATATGCATAGGTGACCTGTTTTGTCCCCCTGAAGACGTTTTGCTTTTTTTTTTTTTTTTTTTTTCTCTCCTGGTGGGGGGGGGGGGGTCTGCCTGGTGTGGCTGTAGGACCCCTTCTATGATTTTGGTGGCCCTCCGCTAGGTCCCCCGTGCTTGCACACATTGCAGGGGTTCAGCTTTTAGTTTGCTTGCTTGGTAGCTCTGGGATAACCGGTTAGCAGTACCTTGCCTCGGCTTCCCTTAGCAGTCAGCCTAAGGGCCCCATGGGAACCCCTATTGGGGTTCATTAGTCTGATGGAGGAGACCTCCAAGTACCACCTCGATTTGTGTGAGTTTGAAGGTTGCTCTTTCCCCTTCCCCTCCGTGGTGCCTCCTTGCCGTGGTGAGGGGCTCACGTACACCTCCCTGGGACAGGTGTGGGTTGCCTGTGCCCCCTCTCCTGCCCCCTCTTTGGGTGGTGTACGTGCTGAAGGGCACCATGTAGGGGCCTTGTGAGCCATCGGACCACCCGCTGGAGGGGTCGCCTGTGAAAAGGCCGCCCTGAGTGGATGGTTGGGTGTCCAGGCTAGGGTGATAGGGGGACTGGGGTCTTAGCACCAGTGTGGGAGAATGAATGAAGTAGTAGGTCTCCCCTGTTGAAAAGGGGGAGCACCGCTGGTGACGACACCTCCTTCATGCACTGGCCCGCACTTGGCCTCCCTGGCTGCCCAGGTAGGTGGTATCCCTTGGTTCCAGGTCCCATCCCTTGTATATTGGTTTGCTATATGGATGACGACTTGACTACTACTAACCAGGCTCATGGGGTGGGTGACCAGGCCCCTGAGTCGGACCATCCTGGAAGACCGGGATCTGTAGCCTCCGCTACAGAGCCCAGTTTAGGCCCAGACCGGACTCTTCCTCCCTACTCCCCTCCCTCTGTGGTTGGGTCGAGCCCCAAGCCTGCTGTGGTGACCGTCTCGTCCCCTTGCACGGCTCCATCTCTTCTTGCAACTACTGCACCTTTCGACCCGTCTCTCTCTACGGGTTCTCATCGCCGTACCCGCCACGGCCGCTCTCGTATACTCCCTTCCCATCTTACTTCGTTCCATGCTTTGTTTGGTCCTGCTACATGGACTAAGTACTTTGACCTCCAACCTTTGGATTCAACTCCTCCTGATGATTTTTCCCTTCATAGGCATCTTGTCGATTCCGGGGATGCCTCTGTCACCTTCAACCCCACTCGTCTTGGTACCCGTGTCGTTGCTGCTCCTTCTCAGGATGCGGCCACTCGATTGGCCGCCTTATCCTGCCTTGGCGAAACCCCTGTTCGGGTCTCAAAGAACGCCCGGTTGAATGCCAGTGTGGGCACTGTTCTCCTCCCGCACCATGTTGCGACCGGTGTTAGGGATCTCAGGGACTGCCACGAGGATATCAAGCATGTCCTCGAGGCCCAGGGTCATTCTGTCCTCCAGGTGGATACATTTACTCGTCCCCCTCGTGGTCATCGCCGTCTGCCTCTTCGGGTTGTGAAGGTTACCTTTGATGGTAGGACCCTTCCATCCTCTGTCATTCTTGCTGGTGCCAGGTACTCCGTTCAGGAGTATATTCCATCTCCTTGGCTCTGCAGTAAGTGCTGGAAGTTTGGGCATGGTACCCTCAAATGCTCTAGTCCTGTCTCTCTCTGTCTCCTGTATGGAGGCGAAGGTCACTCTAAGTTGGAGTGCATTTCTCCCCAGGCCCGCTGCCTCAATTGCGGTGTGGCCCACCCTACCTTCTCCCGTGCGTGTATTCGTTACAAACTTGAGGCGGCTTTCCTCAACTTGAAGCACCTGGACCGTTTGTCTTTTCCTGAGGCTCGGCGCCAAGTTCATCGTCTCCCCTCTTTCGCCTGTGTCTCCTATGCTCGCTTGGTGTGCTCTTCCTCTCCTCGTCCTTCCCGCCTTCCTCAGTCTCACAACCGTTTCCAAGCCTTAGACCCGGACACGCCCACCACTACCTCCCCTGTTTCCTTCCGTTCTGTCCTGAAGGGTCCCCCTCCTGGTTCTCTGTCTAGGACTCCCCTTCTTTCTACCCAGTCTGTCACGTCTCCTGTGTCTTCTATTTCCTCTCCTTCTAGTCCTCCTTCCTGTCCTTCTCCTCCGTCTCTTGGCTCTCCACGCCGCCTGACTGTGCGGGCCGACGTCCATCGCTCTCCTGATGGTTGTGTTGTTCGCTCTCGCTCTTCTTCTCCTATCGAGACACTGGAGTCTGTTGCCCAGTACGTTGCTGCTGGGACGCCTGTATCTTTGAATCAGAAGCGGAAACCTGGCTCCTCTTCTTCCTCCTCCCCTGTCGGTAAGAGAGCTTTGCTTTCTTCTTCACCCCCTATCTCTGATTCTATCATTCCTTCCCTCCCGCTTCGGTGGTGGTGCCCCCTGTTCCTACTGTGGGGGTTTCTTTAGCCTCCGGTTCCATCTTGGTTACTGCCCTTACTGAGGTGCGCTCCCCTCTTTCTGTCCCCCCTCCTCCCCTTCCTTCTCCTCCAGACCCTGCTCGTCCACCTCTGGTCCGTCCTACCGCTTCTTGCCCTCCTCCTTTACTCAGTTTACCCATGCCCCCTAACCCTGACTTCGCTGACCCTGATCCTGACTCTGTGCTTTTTTAGCGTGCTGTGTTCCTTCTTCACCTTTGTTTCTTCTTTGCTCTCTGTTGCTCTCCTCTCTCTTTTTGCTGATGTCTTTTCTCCAGTGGAACATCCGTGGATTTTACGCCAATTTCCTTGACCTCCGACTTCTCATTTCACAGTTTTCGCCCCGTTGTGTCTGTCTCCAGGAGCCGATGCTTGGTTCTCGTCCTGGTCGCTTCCGTGGCTATTCTTTTCTCTCCCCATAATTCTTCTGCTCTCTTGATTCGTTCCGATGTTCCCTTTGTCCCCTTACTTTTTTCCTCGCCTCTCCACTGTTCTGCCGCCCGTATCTTTGTGCGTAGATAGTACATGGTTTGTTCCATTTATCTCCCCTCCACTGTCCCACTTTCTCTTCCCGATCTTAAACACCTCCTAGACTCCTTGCCGGAGTCTGTGCTCCTGCTGGGTGATTTCAATTGTCGTCATGCCCTTTGGGGTGATGTGCTGACAAACACCCGGGGTCGCCTCCTTGAACCTTTCATCCTCTCTTCTTCCCTGTCCCTTCTTAATTCTGGTGAGCCCACTCATTTGGACTCTCGAACTCGCTCCCTTTCTTGTCTCGATCTTTCTCTGTGCTCGTCATCCCTTTCCTTAGATTTCGGGTGGCGAGTCCTTGATGACCTCCATGGCAGTGACCATTTTCCTATCCTTGTCACTTTTTTCTCCTTTCGCCCTCCTCTCTCCTTCCCTAGGTGGCATTTTGCCGAGGCTGACTAGCGCCTCTTTACTCTCCGTGCTACTATTTTCGACCTCTCCGTTTTACCTCTCCCTCACGCCCTCCTTCTTTTTCATGACACTGTCTTTGACGCTGCCCTCCACTCTGTTCCTGGCTCTTCCTCTCAGGGAACGCGGAAGTGCGTTCCCTGGTGGAGTTTGGACTGTGCTCGGGCTGTCCGCTGTAAGCGTGCAGCCTGGAAGAGACATCGCCGCCGGCAGACGGTTGAGTCTTTTCTTTTGTTTTGGAAGCCGAATGCGGTGGCCCGTAGGACCATCCGTGCGGCTAAACGTGCTTGCTGGGCGTCTTATGTCTCCACCGTTACGTCCGAAACTCCTCTTCCACTGGTCTGGAAGCGTATGCACAAGATTGCGGGTAAGTTCGTTCCCGATGTCTCACCGGTCCTTCACCTCCATGGTGCTCTTGTGGCGGACCCTTTGCAGGTTGCAACTGAACTGGGTTCCCATTTCTCCTCTGTTAGTTCTCGTTCTCATCTCCCCCAATCCTTCCTTCTTCGTAAGCCTCTCCTTGAATCTCGTCCTTTAAATTTCTGTACTTATCTTCACCTTCCCTATAATGATCCCTTCTCTCTCTCTGAACTTCAATCTGCCCTAGCCCTTTGTGGTTCTACGGCAGCGGGCTCCGATGGCATTCATTATGAAATGCTTCGCCATCTCCCTCCGTGCACGTCTCAGTATTTACTGAGTCTGTACAATCGGGTCTGGGAGTCGTCGTCAGTCCCTGAAGACTAGCTCGATGCTGTTGTCCTCCCTGTTCGGAAACCAGGGTCTCTCGGGTCATCCCCCAAGGACTTCCGCCCTATTGCCCTCACGAGTTGTGTCTGCAAGCTCTTTGAAATTATGGTCAACGTTCGTTTGATGTGGTTCTTAGAACACTATCGCCACCTCTCCCCTTCTCAATTTGGTTTTCACAAGTGCCGCAGCACAACAGATGTCCTGGTGAACTTGGAGGTCTATATTCGTACTGCTTTTGCTGCGAAGACCTCCGTTGTTGCCGTCCTTTTTGACCTGGAAAAGGCTTACGACACTACCTGGCGGTATCATATTCTGTCTCAACTTCATTCTTTTGGTCTTCGTGGGAACCTCCCTCTCTTCCTCCGGAGCTTCCTCTCTCGTCGTTCCTTTCGTGTGTGGAAGTACACGAAACTTCCTGCTTGGTACTGCTCTCTCTGCCCCTTTTCAGCAGTATGAGGGTGTACCCCAGGGTAGTGTTCTGAGCACTACTCTTTTTCTAGTTGCCCTCAACGGTCTTCTTTCCTCTCTTTCTTCTGGTGTCTTCTCTGCTCTCTATGTTGATGATCTTACCCTTTGATGTCGGAGTGATGATTCCCCTCTCCTTCAATGGCGGCTTCAACTTGTGATTGATGCCGTGTCTTGGGCCACCGATCATGGCTTGAAGTTCTCTGCGTCTAAGACTTGTGCTATGACTTTTACTCGGAAGCATGTCGTTCTTCGTCCCTCTTTGTCGCTTTATGGTCATCCCATTGTGTACAGGGATTCCGCGAAGTTTTTGGGGTTAGTCTTTGACACTCGTTTGTCTTGGTCAGCCCGTATCTCTTACCTCCGAGTTGGATGCTCTAAGGCCCTTAACCTCCTTAAGGTTTTGTCCCATACTTCTTGGGGAGCGGATAGGCGCACGCTCATCTATTTGCACTCCTCTCTCGTCCTGTCTAAACTCGATTATGGTTGCCCTGCATACTCTTCTGCTTCTCCTTCTACTCTTTGCCGTCTTGATGCTTTGCACCATACTGGGGTGCGTCTCTGCTGCCTTTCGTTCGACTCCCACCCTTAGTTTGTATGTTGACACTGGCTTTCAATCTCTTCAGGACCGCCATGATCACTACTGTCTTCGCTATCTTGCGGGGTCCTTCCAACATCCTTCCTCTCGCCTCTGTCGTGCATTGGCTTTTCCTCCTCCTGTGGTTCCTGTTCCTCTTCATTGTCTCCCACTTTCTGTCCGGTTATCTCGCTTACAGGATTCTCTTTCTGTTCATATTTCTAATGTTTCTCCTCGTATTGTTCCTTCCTTACCTCCGTGGAGAGTCCCCCTTCCCAAGTTTTGTATGTCCTTGACTTGTATTACTAAAGCCTTTACCCCTCCTACAATTCTGAAAAGCCTCTTCCTTGAGCACTTTTCTTCACACTCTCACTCTATTTCCATCTTCACCGATGGGCCTAAGTCTGCGGACGGTGTGGGCTACTCTATTGTTTTTCCTGACCGTATTTATATGTGTCATCTCCCTTCGGAGGCTAGCGTCTTTACAGCAGAACTTTATGCTATTCTCTATGCTCTTCGTCTCTTGCTTTCTCATTCTCATTCCTCCTTTGTGGTTGTAGTTGACTCTCGTAGTGCTCTCATGGCTCTAGGG